>NC_049997.1:2739337-2770219 GCF_000003815.2 Branchiostoma floridae | reverse complement strand
ATGATATTAGATATATAGATATATAGATATATAGATATATAGATATATAGATATATAGATATATAGATGTATAGATGTATAGATATATAGATGTATAGATATAGATATATAGATATATAGATATAGATGTATATATAGATATATAGATATATAGATATATAGATATATAGATATATAGATATAGATATATAGATATATAGATATATAGATATATAGATATATAGATATGGATAGATAGATAGATGGATGGATAGATATATGGATAGATGGGTAGGTAGATAGATATAGAGAGAGTGACAGAGTGAGAGAAAGAGAGAGAGAGAAAGAGATAGACATATACATATACGTAACAAGCACGTACTGTTTGAGTCGTATAGTGAATTAACTTTGGTCAACTGGCATTGGTCAACTGTTTAGGTCTTCAGTGACTTACTTCCTCTATCAGATCGAAATGATTAATAATAATCAAGTTTATTGCAAATCCTTGCCCGTGGACTAATTGCAGGTAACATAGATTCAGACAATGTAAAATACAATAACACAAGTGTCTACTCTAATAAAGTCAAGGTTTGTTGCAAATTCTCGCACGTGGGCTAATTGCAGGTAACATACAAGATTCAAACAGTGTAAAATACAATATCACAAGTGTCTACTCTAGTCTAAAACTAGTAAAAGCTAACTCTAGATCCTGGGTTATTGGGTTCGACTCCTTTGTTGAAGACAGTGGAAGACGAAAGATCCCACCTTTTCTATTATGTGTGGGTTTTGTGATGTTAAAAGGAGAACTGTTTTCTTTTTGCAAAAGACCATATGGGTGACTATAAAATGAACTGAAAAAAATGTCAACTCATTAACAACGAAGTTTATATGATGTTGATCTTGCAGGATTGGCGAACCCATGCCAAGGATTGTACGGGTGGAAATGCCCTGGAGAAAATACCTGTTTGCCCGAATACTACGTTTGTGATACAATTCCTGATTGCGCAAATGGAGAGGACGAAAAACACTGTGGTTAGTATCGTTTTTCAGCATTTAGGAACCACTATACTATATACTATGTGCTGCATATTGCTTAGGCCCCCTTTCCACTTGACGGCGCTCTCACGCGACCTTGGCGATCCCACCGCGCTCTCACCGCGCTCTTCCCAATTTGAGGTCGCAGAGAGAGCGCCGCGAGAGCGCCGTCCTAGTGGAAAGGGGGTATAAAGACGATATGTGTACATCCTCTGTTTTGTTGAACGAAGTCGTGTTTTAGACGAATTAATCTCTACAATTACATAAAACATGAAGCTTACTTATACAAAGGTCTTGAGTGATAGGGGCATTGTTTGAATACAATTCCAAAAAAGTTGCTAGGCGGCCAAACCTACATTACTTCCTATCTGCCCCAAGAGCTATCTCAAAAATCACGACCATAGCATATCTAGAACACCAGATATCGAAACCGAAAATTCCGCTGTTGTGCCCTTGGGAAAAGCACTTTACACGACCTTCCTCACTTCACCCAGGTGTAAAAATGGGTACCTGACTTCGGTCAGGGAGATAAAAGACTACCTTTTCCTACCGTGTACGTGGCACTGTTAATATACGAGGGTAAGTCAGAAAGTCATGCAAGTGGTTTCATAACAGACTCGTTTTTTAATCAATTGATTTTAAATTTGGCACAAAGGTAGAGATATATGTCCTCTTGAGATTGAACGTTTTGAAGATTTGGTCTTTATCATTTTATGAGCAACTGAGTTGATTTCAAGATGAACACACCCTTGGTAGCTTGTCAGACTATCGATTCCTCTAAATCTGACCCACTAAAAATCACTGTAGGAGGTTGAAATTATATATGTATGATAACAAATGTCTCTATAGGGTGTGTACCAATTTTCATTTCTAAACTCGTAATGGTTCTTTATTTACAGCTGCTAGGATGCAGTAAGTTGCGTTATAGAGCGGTTGGATTTATACACGAATTCGTGAGTTGTTGGTTAAAAGACTACTTTTCCATCTACCAAAAGAAACGAAACTTTACACAGTTATTAACTGTTTAAAGACTAGAAAGTGTGCTAAGTTTCATTTCTCTTTGTTAATGAAAAAGTAGGCTACAGACAGTTTTAATCATAACACTGCAGATCTCATGACCCTGAAGACCGCGTATACCTCAATCTACACCAGCAACGAAAAAAGAAATACTGCTCGGATTTCAGTGTTGAAAATAAGCGTGTGGCTTATAGAGAAATGCAGCTTATTGCATGTGCTGGCTTAGTCTCCTACAGTAAAAAAAATTGGTTTAGGGAAATTCTTAATTGTACGTTAATTGGACCCCACTTTTCATTTGGCGAGATACCAAGGGTGTGGTCACCTTGAAAGCAGCTCAGTCACTTATAAAACAATGAGCAACAAATTTAGATGTTTCAATCTCAAGAGGGGAGATGTCTTAACCTTTGTGCCAAATTTCAACTCATTCGATCAAAGAAAGACTCTGTTATGAAACCACTTGCATTCCTTTCTGACTCACCCTCGTAAGTTACAAAATCTTGAGTGCAGTGCCACATTATCCTCGTCTGTCCAAAAGCAAAATAATAAAAATAAATAAAAAAAGAAAGAAAATTCCGCTGCAGCAATACTTTGTGATATGATTTCATTTTGCTGTCGGTCAGACTTAGACTATAGACAAGATTTAAAGTCTCATTCTCGTGCAATGGTTTTGTCTCGTCAATTGACTCCAAAAAAGATGCACACTGCGAATCCATTGGAGGATGGAGGTGCCAGTGCAATCAGCTGACACAGTGCTACCTACCCGAGGATATCTGCGACGGCTTGAATTCCTGTCACATGTACACGGCAATAACTCACGACTCAACAGAGGCATCGGCGTGTGTTGACGACGAAGCAAACTGTGGTACGTTTTCCATTGATTGTAAAGATGACAACGTCATCCAATAATCCAAGTCATGATCACCTCTCTCTCTCTTTCTCCCCCCTCTCTCTCTTTCTCTCTCTCTCTCTCTCCGACTGGCTCTCTATCTCTCACTCTCTCTCCGACTGTCTCTCTCTCTCTCTCTCTCTCTCTCTCTCTCTCTCTCTCTCTCTCTCTCTCAAATATCAATCTAAGGTTATGAAGGAGAGGTACATGTGCATGTGTTTCCAGTAGTCTTCTACAATGGCTATAGTGTTGTCATATAATTCTTCACCCTATTTTTGCCGAAATCTACCCTCCATAACCCCTTTAAGGCCTTGCGGAGGTTACTTTTTGATGGGAAAAATTTGTACAAGATAAATGCCACAGATGCCATACTATTTTGAAAGAATAGGATGCAAAACAAAGTTTGGCCTTCAAAGAATACATGCTTTCTTACTGTTCCTAATAACGATGATCATTCGGCTGCTTGGTGTACCATACTGTACAATCCAAATAAAGAGCAAATTTTGAAGATCTCATCATTAGCAAATTTAGAAAGGAAAACTCATAAATCAACAAGACAGGTTACCGCCCATACATGCCGGTATTAAAGTACTTGCTTGCGAGTTATTACATGTTCAGTACGTATCATTTACATTCCGTTGTAAAAGTAGCATTTCTGGTGTAATGCGCATCATAATCATTGCGGTATTCTTCAACATTACAGAGGAGCATTGCAAGTCTACTGGTGGCTTTTATTGTGGTACATTTAACAGTGAATGCATTGGGCTGGATCGCGTTTGCGATGGTATTCCTGACTGCACTTTTATGTTTCACGTCGACTACTCACGCCCGCAGGATGAAATGGATTGTGGTAAAGAGCTTCATTACTTAACAGGGCTCGAAATACTGGGTGCATGTACACCCAGGTGCACCCAAAATTGGCTGTGCACCCAAATATTTTCTGTGGGTGCACAGGGTGCACCCAAATATTTTCGTAGGTTTATGTATGTAAAGATATCAAAGTATACTAGTATACATCATATTCTCACTAATGTTAGAAAGATAACAAAAATGTCTGTCATGGTACTTGTTTAAGAATTTGATAGCTTGTAACAAGGTTTTGCTATTAGGTTATTACTTAAATGTAAGTGGTGCACCCAAATTTTTTTTTGGTGCACCCAATCTTTTAATCTGGGTGCGCCAGTGCACCTAATTCCAAAAAAAAGAATTTCGAGCCCTGGTTAATGCAAATTCATTTATCAAAGAGATATTAGAACCGCACTGATGGCTGATAATGCACTGTTACGAGACTTCATGTTAGATCTCTATAAGTATTTACAATCATGTGTCTGTGTGGCGCAACGGTTTTAGCGTTGGAATCAGAATCAGTAGGTCCTGAGTTCGATACTCGCCATGCCCCTGCCCCCATGACGGTGGAGTGACGCCCACCGAGCCTCACGGCTAATGTGTCTAAATGTGTCAAAAAACACCTACGGATTTGGTGCTGCCAGTGTGTCAACATCTGCACACTTGCCACTAAGACCCGTGAATTTTTTATCTTTTTTTAATTTTTTTTTTATTTACAATCATTATCATTCTTTGTTGAAGAGATTCATCAGTATCCGGTTACTATCAATTTTCTTCCAACATGTACAGTGACTGTTTTAAAGGTATACGAGTACTTACCAACAGATTTTCGATGTCTGACAGCACATCTTGGTCACGGAGAATGTCCTAGTCTCGATCTCGCGAGAGAACACGAGACTTTGCCAGGCTTGCATAGATCATCTGCCCCCTCCCCTAGCCTGGTTACCAAACCCCAGCCCGATCTCAAGTATCTATCGTGCAGGGGTCTGGCCGGATGGGATAGGCCGGCTTCTCAATTTTGCCTCAGATAGTGGGCAAAAAACTCCACCAATAGAACAGCAGCAGGATCAGCAGGAGGTAATACACCCTACCATGATTGGTTAAAGATCCTGTATGTTTTTAATCCATAACAGTAACCACTAAGTATCTGATTCGCTACTGTGATAGCTTGCTGACCAACTGTGGTGTGTTGTAGCTGGCTACCTGTGGTTTGAGTGGTCATCAATCCTAGGTTCTCATCTCTCTGATCAAGGGAGAACCTTTCTACAGCCATCCTGCCAGACCACAACACGAAAGAAATTTTTGAGGTTGGGGTAGGGTATCCAGGCTACCCCCTCCCCCCGCCTCCTTACGGAGAAGGTTTAAGTCCTACCTACCGATACTACTAATTTCTATACTTAATATTGATTGTTTTCTGACAGGTACCTGTACTGGGCAGTGGGAATCCATGAGAACATACATTGCAGCAGTGCTGCCTATCATGGGGGCTCAGAACACCGAAGAGGATGTTTACGACCATGTGTGCAGCACCGGGGCGTGCACGTCAAGTTTCTTCTTCTGTGATGATGGAAATCAGTTTGAATGTGGTAACTGGGAAGACGAGCAAGACTGTGGTAACTTTTCTTCTGATGATTTTGCAAAAGCAAGGTATCGAGATAACAATGAATCCTATACGTTTATGAAGGTTAGACATCCAGGTACTGTAAATGTAGAAATGTTCGCGGTGAATTGATGTTCGCGGTTTTCGCGGTGACCACTTTACCGCGAACTTAAAAAAAACACCGCGAACATTTTATTATCATAGTATCAGACTGCAGTCTATGGTGTTACCGCGAAATTAAAACCACCGCGAAAAGTCCTTTTTCCGGCTACCGCGAAATTAAATCCCCGCAAACTTAAATGCATTTACAGTATTGTTCACTCCTTGACAAACACTGGTGGTGTTCAGTCGCAATTTTGGGTGAGTCCAATTTTTGTGTTGGAAATTACAGTTTATCTAGCTCAATAATATTCAAATATAATTTAACCCGTACACCTGGACAATAAACGAGGTTTGCTTTCGGACATATATCACTCTTTTTCAGCGTCACTAGAATGAACTGGCCAAAACAATTCAATTAAGTACATTCAACTAGTTAAACCGGTAAGAATCGTCTTCAAGTGTCACTCATATGTAAATCATGTTTAGATATGTTCCTATTGTAAGACAGTACCATAGGAACAGTTACTGTCGTCTGTAAACCAAAGCTGGGTCCCATGTACTGGAGTGTTCTACCCGAAGTTCGGTGTTTATGTTTCCTGCCAACCAGACTACAAAGAACTAAATCTAGTATGGCTATAGATCTTAGCAGATGGATAAGGCCTATTCCCTTCAAGTATTTGTTTGCAAAGAATCTTAAAGTAGATCGACATTAGCTACGACATACGCGTTTCGGTCAATCAGCTGAGAAAAAGCACACAGACTGATGTCATTTCATTCCTTCAAAGATAATAAAAGACTGCTTGTGTTTTCCTAACCATAATCACATCCGTGTAAAAGAAACGCCTTGAATCTACATCTACATGGAATGGATTCAATCAAGCTTCTTCTTACCTGTTTTCAGAGGCAGTCCAGTGCCTTGGTTTAAAGTGTGAGGAAACCCACAAGTGCGGTCCATTCTCCGCCGGTACTTGTGATGGAATACCTAACTGTTTGGACTTAACTGATGAAAAAGATTGTGGTAGGTGTTGATCATCATTTTGGCTGATGACAATTTAGTCCGTTTCCATTTCTTAGGCCACAACAAGTAAATTTTATGGATGACATCCGCGCGCTCATTAATTTTCGCCTGATTTCAGAAGAAAAAAAAACAAGAATTGTTTTCTTCTTCAGGGAAGGCCGGATAGACGAAAATGGGTAAAGGTTGTGTTGTAACCTAATCATTGAATGTAGAATTGACACTAGAGACTCTGTAGCATTGACTGTAGTTGCAGAAGTGAAACTTGATAGATAGTTGTAAAAGTGGTACAACTATGGAAGCTATGAGTGTAGTTGCCAACATGGTTAATGATACCAGTCTACCACACTAGTGTCACTTGAACTACACTGGTGCGCTTCTTAAATGCAGGAATGAATGCCTTGTTGGCTGTGATGCCATATTTTGTCACTTCAAGTCTTGTTACAACGTTTCAACGAAAATTTGCCATCTTGTTTTTTTAACCATCTTGTTTTTTTTCGCCCTCTCTCATTATTTTTGAAGTCTGCAGAGGATGTCATCCATAAAATTTACTTGCTGTGGCCTTACTAACCATTCAGCCCTTACTACTAGATACAGGCATAACATGTCCTGTTCACATTTTTACCTATACATGTACGTCAATTCATAATCAACTCCTTTGCAAAAACGCGACAATACCATATAATTTCTGAAGTACCACACTGTTATGACCATAATATCAGCCTGCAGAACGTTAACTTGCTTTATTGTTCCTATTGTTATTCATCAAAATTTAGCGCCTCTGTAGATATTACAATATATGAAGTCAAACTGCCATGTATGTCCAAGTTGCTATATACTTTACCTGTTACAACTCTTGCCCGATAAAGTTATTTTTATTTTCAACCAATGGTACACACCACGGACAGGTGGTATTTTCCTAGACTACATAATCATGAACACACGATCAAGTGGGATTTGTAGATTTCTAAAGGGTCTAACAGAGAAAGGGGCCGCATACAATTGTCTAAGCTGTGAATAATGTCTCCTATGAAAACCATTACCATATCGAGATGCTTTGTCTGACCTTCCGTACACAAAACGAAACCAGGGATACACATATGCAAGTATGACAGGTCCATGTACTTAGGTATCATTACAGTCAAACCTGTCTATAGCGGCCACTCAAGGGACTGGAGGAATATGGCCACTATAGACAGGTGGCCACTATACAGAAAATGCTGATCAATTGAACACAACCAATAAGTTACACATCAGTCCACTGATTTTTCTCACCAAGTAACATTGTCTCGATCGACTCAAAATTCAACTGACCCAGCCAAAGTCAAATCTACCGTAAATGATCGATATTACCATGCGCAATTTTTGGTAAATTCGCCATCAAAGACTTGCGCTCTACCGTTCAAGGCACGCGTACCTTCCGCTGCCGCCAAAACGACCCTGTCTGGGACTACAAATCCTCGCAAACTACAATTCTAAACTCGGCGCAGGGTGACATGATACACGGGCACTGTATGGACGCAATATGCAGTGTTTCTTTATCTACGGGACCGGAAATCGTGTGGCCGTGGCCGCGTTGGAGAGGTGGCCGCTATAGACTATTTCATAGTGCTTAGGTCAATGGGAAAAATCCAAGGGATCGACAGAAAGTGACCGCAATGGCCAGTTGGTTACTATGCAAAGGTGGTCGATAATACAGGCTTGACTGTACTTGTCCCCACTCAGTTCTGCATTTTTAATAACACAGGGTCAACTGTATGTGTGGATACGATGCTAGACTTCAAATCATGGAAGGAAATCAGCATCGCGCAATATTGTGACGGTGAAGAAGACTGCAGGACTGGCGCAGACGAGAGTCCCAGGAAATGTGGTAAGCAAATGTTTTATACATAAATATCTGATTATTGATTCCTCACCAATATGTTTTTTGTGACGACAAAAAGCTAAAAGAAAAAAAATCACATTTTTTCTGTACAGCTCTGTTCAAAAACCGACTGCCGTGCATGAGGTCCAATCACTTTGTTTCCAGAAACAGTATCTGTGATGGCATACCGGACTGTGAGGATGCTTCAGACGAAGATGCCTGCATTGGTAAATAAATCAATAGAATGTTTTGGGAGCACAAGAAATATCCTTCAGTACAAAGCAATCGGTAGATAGATTACATAGGGTTAAGTTTTACAAATGCATGCACTCTCAGTCAAAGAAGTTTGCAAAGTGACTACAGTAAATGGGTAATGTATGTTCACGGGTTAAATATATTTGTAGACTTGTGAGCAGCCTGCATGTGGTCCGATGCTATGTTGAATATATGTCTAGTGTTGAAAAATTCATTTTTCTTATGAGCTTTGATCAAACGACATTATACAAACACATCTCAAGCTACATATTTAACATAACTAAGAAACGAGAAGAAGCCGAACAAATGTATTAGAATAGTTTTAGAATTTATGTTTTAGATTAGTCTTAGAAACCATGTTTACTGCATTACTACCCTTTGTATCTATATGCCTGTACTTAGCTCGATAGGGCATGAATGTGCAATAAAGGCTATATTATTATGTTGTTTTTCCGTAGGAAGAGGAGCTTGTTTGCTACCTATATCCTTACTTCAAGAGAGGTATTTAATAGAAGATGGTAATGGCGCAAATCAGGTCATCCACGGTACCCTTGAACTCACCATGGCGCAATGGACCGTAGAGGAACTTGACGACTGGATGCAAGTCACATTAGAAGACCCCGTGCAACTTACTGGAGTGATTGTTTCTGGTTTAAGACCATCGTATACTGTTACATTTTCGTTGAAGTACGGGTTTTGGACTGGCTGCTTGACAGCGTATACGGAAGGGGATGGAGAGAAGGTATTTCGAAATAAAATAAAAAAACTACAGTCTGGAAGCTTTAAACTTTACATCCTATGATAAATTATTTGCGTTTCCTTTTTGTCTTCTTTATTGCAATAAAATCGCAGTGTTAACTTCGTATCAAATGTAGTTCTAGCAATGCGCACAACTACAAGTATCTAAAGGCACAAAAAAAGTACAGTCGTAGACAAAATTATAATCTCAAACATGTTTTGTTGCTTAGATATTCGAAACACCATCCCATGGTACAGGAAAAGGTGAGCATTACCTGGCCTCAGCAGTACAGGCAAAGGTGCTCAGGGTTACACCGCTCTCATCATGGCCGGGCAGGACTGTTTGGAAGGTGGGACTACTGGGATGTCCCATGAAAGGTCATTGCAAATACTTATTGTTATTGTTATTTGGTGGGCCGATCGACTACTCTCTCTTGGCAGCCAGGGGCTGAATTGCGAGAAGCTTACAATAGGGGCTAAATCGCAAGAGTCAGTAGCGAGCGCCATATTCGGCGCCACTCAGGTGACCTCAGTATGACTGTCGCAAGTGTCTGGAGCGAGCTGCCATTCGGCGCCAATCAGGTGACCTCAATACGACAGTTATTGCCCCGGGTGCGGCCAGGGACTGTAGGTTTTGAACCACTCACACTGCACCATCTCATAGCCTCCATAGAGAGCCTGCTATGGAGGCTAACCATCTCACGTGAATTAGGTTCTTTAACGAGCTCGAGGTGTGGCACTCCCCGAACACGGAATACGCAATGTGTCTATACCTTTGATGCTGTTGGATACCCTGTTTAAGTGCAAAAGTAGCTGAGATACAAAATGCATTTCCCACAAAATAAGGATCTAGATTTGGATAATCATCATCATCATCATCATCACGGGCGACTTGCCCGTGCGGGGTCCACTCTTTCCCTCCAGACATTTCTGTCCCCCATAGCGTTGTATATCTTAGTACAATATATAGATATAAAAGTGTCTGTTCTGTTGACTATTGACAATATCAAGCATAAAAAAGTACAACGCATATCTGTCATAGAGAGCTCACAGGCAAAGTACTTATAGTCATTGATTAAGAAGTTTACTTGCAAGTTCGTGCCCGAGGGCTAATTGCAAGTACATGGTATACACATAGTGACAATGGACAGTCATGAAATACGATAATCGAGTCTGCTACGTAAATTCTTTTCCAAGCCAAACAACTGAGCCATTTATATCAATATTTGGAAATTGTAGAGCATCGTATAAAGGGTCTCTCCTGTGGGAAAGGCTGGACGATGTTTGAAGAGCGATGCTACCAGAAGTTTCCCTCGCCGCTTGTGTGGTGGGCTGCGGAGAACTACTGCCAAGTTCTGGGTGGCCACCTAGCGGCCGTCAACACGCCACAGGAAAACGAGTTCCTCATAGACAGCATTGGGAATGGATGGATAGGAATGAAGCTTGGTGCTGTCTTGATCAAGAAAGAGAGACAGGTATCTTTCATCGAACTGTTTTCGTCTACTCTGGTCCTTAATCTAAAATAAAGTCTCATCTCAAATCATGGTTGTCACCTCTAACTGCAAATATGGAATAGTACACAATTCCATAAGATATGATTATTGTTTCCTTGTATGCTTTATGATTCGTGCCACTGTCGTCTGAATACCATTGGTCTAATAATGTTCGGTTAATTCCAAAGGAAAAGCGGTCTGAAGTAACCAAACGCAAATCTTAAATATTCAGCCATTTTTCTCTAGAAAATTGTCAACTTTACTTGGAGCGACGGAAGTCCTGCTGGTGACGCTTTCAAGGAACAGGACATTTCATTCGATGAATTCCCGGAATATATTTGGAGGCTTAATGACCCCTTCTGTGCCTTTCTAGAAGACCACGGTGCGTTGCAAAATTAACATTTAATGTAGATATTCGATGGAGAACTGCTCAGCAATCAAAATTTAAGAATTTTCATTATCATTATGATGCATTTTTAAACTTTATAACCGTAAACAATAAAGCGCTTACCAACAAGCTTTCGATCATTCATCTGATTCTTTTCAAGTTGCAATGACCCAAAGCCTATGTCGAACATCCAGACCGGAAATGTAACGTCAGCAATTGGTCAAAAGGTGCTTGGAAGTTGGTATCGGCCCCCGGCTCGGTTGAAGGAAGGTTGATGGGCTCTGATGAGCCTCTTTTACTCCCCTGAGAAAGTAATCCTGTTCGGAATCCGGTATCTTCACCTTGTCAAAATCCATAGGTGGTATCGGAGATTCAATGTGTATATATTGTGACACCTCTGAATTTACTTTTTACTATCGTAAAATTTATATTTTGCATATTAATGAACATTCTTAGGCCTCAATGGTCAGTAATATTATCAAACCTTTGTTCTCCAACATTTGCAGGTCCATGGAGTCTTCAACCTTGCAGTCTGATTGAGAAAGAATTCATCTGCGAGAAAGGTGTGATAATCACCCCTTACCAAATTTCTCTGTGCGCTCTCCTGTAAGCGAGTAATGAAATTCGAAAGGAAAACTGTAAAGATATATAATAAATATAGAAATTTCTTTGTTATAATGATTGTTTTCAAGGAAATTCGGGAAAATACTCATTTCTTGATTTTTGTATTTGTGATTGGAATGCAATAATATCATTATGTACTCTGACTTATGTATCTTAACAATATTACGGTGATAAAGGTGATATCTCACTGCACTTGGGATATCGGTACGGCACTGCGGGCTTTGAAAGATTAGTTAACGAATTTCAGAGATAAAGAACGAATTTTCTTACGCAGTGAACCCCACAGTGTCGCAACGGTGCCCCTAGTGCAGTGAGATACAACCCTTTAAGGAGCTTGAGGTCGGAATGCCCCGCTCGCCAATGTTATGCTTAGGTCACATTTCAACAAAGGGGCCCGGCCGGGCAGCTTTCAGGAGCGAAAAGAATGAGATTACATTATGAAAAAAGACATTACAATACACAAAATGTTAAAATAAGATTCAAGGACATAATTTGAATATTTTCATAGGTATACAATTTGATTTTTCGTGTCTTAAAAGATCCCGGCCGGGCCCCGGTTTGGAAATGTAACTCCAGCCTTACTCAGTATACACTGACTAAAACAAGTCCTGGTGGAGGCGTTATCACTGTGGGAGCTCGCTCAGACAACGTAATGTAGAGGATTGTTGCAATCATTAGAAGTATATATGTGCATTTGTATGTGCACTGATGAATTCAAATACAGTTAATTAAGTTAAACCCTTCCCGCGCCAAGATGGCGCATAGGGCGGCACCCATCTCTGTTTCATTAGCCCTGGGCCGCACACAACGCAAGCACTACAGCAGGGGGCTAGTCCACTGGTAGTGGTGTGTGTTCATCTTCCATACTCTTTCCCGAATGCTGAGTGCTAAGCAGAGCAAGCAGTATGTACCAATACAGTGGAAGCCTCTTAATTGCACACTCAATTTGCCAGCGAATTCCATGCAATTATCCGGCCTGTGCGATAATTCGAAGTTACCCAGTTGGACCGCACTGCAACGGGATTTGGGGATTCCGTGCAATTGACCGAAGTGTGCGTTTATCCGACGTGCAATTAACTGGCACCCACTGTGTCATGTTTGCACGCTTGTTTTTTCTAGATTCGTCTTCATACCGCGGTGATGGCTGTGAAAGTGCCACAAACTACAACAATACTGGTTTAGAACAGACTGGCAGAAACGACCTCAATGAATATATCCCGGACATGACAGGTATTTAACACAATGTTCAGGACGTTCTCTGTAACAATGATTGATAACCTACGATACCGTGACAAAACTGTAAACTAAGAAGGTAGGACATATGATTGATTCATCTGGGCAACAAGACTAATTCTCTTCAACACTATAATCAATTCTTAGCTTCCGATTACCTCCCTGAACGATGGTATTATTTTGGCTCTGTCAGTCTGTCTGTGTGTTTCTGTTTCCACATCTCCACGTACTGTGAACGCCGCAATTCTAGAATCTACAGGTGGACTGTGATGATTTTTCCTCTATACGTAGGTTTTGAAAGAAAGGGGTAAAGGTTGATTTCTGGTGGCTTCTCCTGTTCTTTTTTCTTTTCCTTTTTTTTTTCAGTGTGCGACGATTGCATGGCCAGTAAGACAACCTGTGGGAATATCCGATGCGGCATCCCTGACCAATACCGCTGTGGGCTGATCTACTCCCCCGGGTACCCACACGCCTTCCTAGCCTCCTTCACCGGCCTCTCTGGGAAGCTTGGCAATTTTTTTGTAGGTAGGTCGATTCGCGATTTTTAACCGGGAATATGCCGGGAAAGGAAATATGCCGGGAAAGGAATATACACCGGAAAGCTTGTACGGGCTATGCGAAATCGGCTTCCCAGTAGGCCTGCTACTTGTCGCTATCTACAAACGCAATAATGATTAAGAATGCCTTTCAGACGGCCAATTAATGTATTCGCGAGAAGTTATTCACACTGCCGCGAGAAGTAATTCACACTTCAACGTTAATAGCCACCCCGAAGCGTGCCACAAACCTACGTAAACTACTGGGAAGCCGATTTCCAAAATTGGCATATTCTTTGATCTAGAGGAGTGTGGTCTGTCTTAATGTCTGCATGTCACAGGCAAACACAAGACGCTTATAGATGAAAACGGAAAACAATGAACAAGCGCAATTTTGGCATATGAAAACAATGCAATCAGTTTGACGTTTGGTAAAATCTATGAATAGAATATATTTACTTAAAGCAAGAAATATCAACCGACGACAAATTCATTACCCCCAAGGTCTGTACGATATCCACCTGAACCGAACCTTCGTCTGGACGGACGGCACTCCAGTGACTTACATGGACTGGTGAGTTTCCTCTTGCTAGCCACAAACATTTAAATTTGAATCTATTTTAGATTTATCTGGTGCATCTGCAGCCGGTACCATAGGCAGGTACCCAAAGTGAGTAATGAGGCTGATTAACGTGGTCGAGGCACCTCCTCGAGCACGGGGCCCCCGTTTTACGTCCCTCTCGGAAGGCGATTTCATGGAATGACCATGCTTGGCCCTGCTACAGCATCCTCGTATACGGTCGTCCTTGGTTAGTTGCCCATCCAAGAACTGACCGGACTACGGCGGGTTGCTTAACTTCCGAGATCGAGGGATCAAGTTTATCCAACGCGCCACACGGCCGTAGCGTTTTATTAAAAGCAATAAAACATATTAAAACCTGATATGTCTGATTTTAGGCCAATCCAGCTCATAAAAAATTGACAAAAATTGACAAAAACTTACATCCATTTTACGAATATTCATATACATTTGCAGAGGGAGAGATTTATATTTGCCCACAGGTGAAATATCTAATCTGAGTATGCATATCAATGTGGATACAACCCTTCCATCATATAGAATTAAGCCCCTAGGCACAGCGAATAAAAGCTGTGGTCAGAGGGCATTCGCCATATTTCTTCAGCCCTATGCTATGTGAAGGGTCACATAGGTGACGTGACATGAGGGTGTTGCAGATGGGGTACTCAAACCATCTGCTCTTTGTTGACGATGGTGATGCAATCCTACAATCTTGACCTTGATTGCAAGTCAGATCGCGTGGCATAATCGGCAGCGCGTTGGCTCAGGCACAAAAGGTCCCTGGTAATTAATCCGAAACCTGCCATGTCACCGATCTTGTGCACCAGAGAAATGTTACCTGCATCATTCAAATATACCCAAAAGGTGGATAAAGCAACCTTTTGAACATACTTTATACACCTGAACAAGGGAATACTGCCTTGCATAAAAACTAACATAGTCTCGGCCCATGGGGCTGTGTATTCAGCCTCCACTTCTTCGCTGCCCACCACGGGCATTTTTTTTATCATAAGTCTCTGTGGTGTCCGTGCACAATGATGTTGCCATCAGCATTGACAAAGTCTGTGTTTGCAGTAAAGACCACCAGTCTGTTTTAATGGATGACTTCTAGGAAAAGGAGCTTTCACATGCCGCAGTATGTATAGGAATTACAAGGATAAGTCTCAAAAGTCTGGTGCAGGCTACAGTTGTAGGTGCAGGTAGGTATGAGAAATACCATTCTCCTGAGAGGAACTACAGTCGTGTCAAAACTTACTGTGTTTACCTCAGTCTGCTACCTTGTGCACTCAGACCAGTTAGGGACCGCCCTAATTATAAATATTAATGAGCTTGCCCTTATATGGACAGTCAGCCGTTGGGGATCGGGCGTAGGAGGATGGAGCCATGTAATACGTAACATGATTGGCTGATAGCTTCCCAGCGGCCTTTGCGAGACAGCTTGCGACAACAACAATCCCAAGAAAGGTCTATTCTCTGATTGGTTGACAGCATGTTTGTGGCGACAATCATAATAACCACTGATAGGGTATGAGATAGCAGGGCCCCATAGGCTAATGCCGTTGGGGACCGGGCGTTAGGAGGATGGAGAAATACCTGCACAGCCCAACTTTTACCTGCACTACCCTGTACGGTGTACCGGTACAAAACTGTTTTTCCTCATTGGACCCGTCTGGAAAAACCGGGCCTGAAAAAATTCCGTGGACCGGATGTTGGACCAATTGGAAAATGAACTGATTATATAGTTAGGCAGTCGCACGTTTTCTGGGTTACCGGTCTAGGCAATTAACAAGAGCGAAGCAGAATAGACTCTATAGTCATCTTCACCAACTTTTACAGTCAATCAGAGATAGTTAGCCTTGTGGGGTTTTTAAGACGCCAGTGGGAGTCGAATACTACACAAAACAGATTTCTTTGTAGCAAAATGGACCGTTGTTTTGAGTATCGTCCATTCACAAGTTTTCACATACTGTATCAGGTCCAGGTTCAGGTCCGGACCTGATCCTCTGGACCTGAACCGGGCCTGGACTTTCTGTACCGGTACCCACCCCTACTAACCTGCTTATATGCAGGTGGTATTTTGAGCCCTGTACTTGAAGCAGATTCTTCTTTCCCATCACACCTTAGGTCACCCATGGATACCAGAACCTGGTTCCCACAACCGGACGGCGCTGATATCAACTTCTGCGTTGCCATAGTGATGAAGAACGTCTGGGGAACTGACCAGTGGTACGACGTGTCCTGCGATGAACGAGCCACACGCTCCTTCATCTGCAAGCGGGCGGCTGAAAGAGTGACCCGTTCGGGAGACAATGCTTAATAAACAGAGCAGTCAGAGATGGCTTACTTATGTAAAGGTAGCAGGACAAAGTATTTTTCTGCTACTCCCGGGGTAAAAAAAGTAGTGCGGCCGAAATCTGGAAGCGCCTGTATTGCCCTGTAAACACTGTCACGTGAAATACAGCGGGGCATGAACTTTGCTAGTACTGTAAATGCATTTAAGTTCGCGGGGATTTAATTTCGCGGTAGCGGGAAAAGGGACTTTTCGCGGTGGATTTAAGTTCGCGGTAACACCATAGACTGCAGACTAATACCATGATAGAAAAGTGTTCGCGGTGGTTTTAATTTCGCGGTGAAGTGGTCACCGCGAAAATTAATCCACCGCGAACATTTCTGCATTTACAGTATATGGTAGTATAATCAGTCAACTTTCATGTTAGCCATTCCCTGTAACGAAGTGGTGACCTTTACAGCTGACTGCCTGGGTGAGTCGGCTGCAGTTCCGCATGGCCCCGCATGACCCCATTTAAAAGAGGGCGTAAAAATATTTTAAAACGATGACTTTTCTTTCAATTGGTTTTCAGCTATTTTGTAGACTATACCCTCAATGTCAACATATCAGTTTGATGAGCTTGAAAACTGTACCGTACTATAATTTTACCTGTGTCGATGTCAGTCACCTTGTGGTCCTTAACTATAAAAATCCATCAATGCCAGCTTTATCTACACTTCAGAGCTGTATGGGACTTCTCAGCAGTCCTCAGATAAACATAGCAGCATGGTTAAGCTGCATTGTGAAGCAGATATTTCAAATTGAAGAAAAAGGAACACAAAACAACACACACACATACAAAACAAGCAATGCAAAATCTGTTGGGTGGAATCTTTAATAGATGAAATTGTATATACCTGTTTTTCGACACCAACCTTGCATGGGTATCTACATGTAATTGATACTGCAAAATAATCAGATTGATATGGACTTTTATTTCCAAATTACATCGTTTCCTTATCAAGACAGACAAGAAGTCTAAAATATGTGAAAAAAATGTACTGAAAGTTTGTATTTATGAGCGGATTTCGTACAGTGATCTAAAAATATACTTAATAGTAGTAGGTAAAGATTGATTCAAGCATTTATTCCTTAGGTGACCATTACCATTATGTTTTGGGTATCATTTGCAGTTGGTAATATGTACATGTAACTTCATGGTTGAAATGTGTAACTCAAGTAGCTTAGACTTTTAAGTAATTAGTTAATGTACATTTGTAGTTAGGTCTACCAAAGAAATAATTATATTTTGGGCCCTAGCCTCTGGATGGTATATATTTTTAGATTAATGCAGCAGAACCTCTGGTTTCTTTGTGTTCTGGAAATTCTATGGTCATGATTCTGGGGTAGATTTTTGACACTCATGTATTCAGACACGTTTTACTCTCTTCAGGCATTTTTCATTGCCATCAAAGTCATGTACTATACAGTTACAATGTACGTTGCCTATAAATCAATTGATTGAAATTTGCACCAAATAAAGCGATTTTGTTTAATTTGACCAACACATACACGCACACACATACATATAATATACATTGCTACAAAATCATATAATTATCAGGGGACAGTTCACATTTTTAATACGTCTGACTCATAAATTTCCTTAATGCTAATGAATAATTATTACAGAGAATTGCTAAACTTTCATTCCAACACAAAGATAATGTAGGGACTTACGCCTAAATTTTTGGTCGATCTTGGTCGACTTTGTTCACAAGAAAAAAATTTAGGGGTAAGTCCCTACATTATCTTTGTGTTGGAATGAAAGTTTAGCAATTCTCTATAATGTATTCTACCAACACAGATGAACTTTCATGCTAAGCTAATGAATAACATCATCTTCAATATTAATTGTGACAAATTTATCCTGACACAAATTTTTCACGTACAAGAAGACTTCATTATTGTACACACATCTAAAGCCACTGCATCATAATGAAAAAACACCCTTTTTGTGGAATTTTCATTGCTGGATCCAAATAGTTTATCCATTTGGAAGATAGTGTCATACATTGTAAATGCACATCATGAAAATTGGTGACAACCTTTTCGCAATATATATGATCATGTTGTTTTCTTTAAGAAAAGCCATTTGATATCTTTATACACCACCCTTAATTCATTGAGCAGGAACATCCTATATGACAGGACAACATATTCATTTATTTACAAACTGAGCATATGACTGAATAGAACAGAACAAAGCGGGACTGAATGATAATGCTTTTCTTATTACAAATCTTAACTTATTACTGAAATTTGTTAGCATGAACATGATAGATACTGGTTCATTTACAACTTAAACCAACAGAACGGTACAATTACTCCTTTCTATATTATGAATTTTGGTTACTTGAAGAACGAAATAAATTCTAAGAACCGGAGTGTGCCTCAGTGTCCGACTACTTCCCCCAGTCCTGCTGTCTTCCGTGCCTTCTGGATGAGTGCTCTGCACATGTACTGCTTTCTGGACAGCTCGCGAACGTGCTGGAACAATGAATAAAACAGTCCTCTCACTACCAAAAATGCTTTTTCTTGTTTATCTTGTTTTGCTTACATACAGAAAATTTATCTTCCAGGAAGAAAAATATAACGTCCCTAAGAAATCTTAGAAAAATATGCTTGTTAAGTTTTTGAGAAAAAATGAAATTTGTTTTCTACAATGTATTTCCAAAAATGCTTTTTCTTGTTTATCTTGTTTTGCTTCCTCACAGAAAATTTATCTTCCAGGAAGAAAAAAATTCTTGTATTTCTTAAGAGTTCAATCTGGTTAGAAAAAAACAAGAATTTGTAGCCTTTTTTTCTTGCACTATAAGAAAAAGTAAGAAGATTTTGCTTAACTGTCTAAAAAAATTTTTTTAGTTTCTCGTTTTGCTTGAATTTCATTCTACATTTTCTTCCTGCAAGAATATTTGTCTTCATACAAGAATTGTCCATGGGGTAAGCAAAATAAGAAAAAATCATTTTTGGTAGTGCTGTAGTTTTTACTCCATACTTTGTGCTAACTGCTTAAAGCAAGGACGTTATATGAGACGTCCTTGCTTCAAGGTAGAATGGCTTTTGATGAAGCATTGTAGTAAGTACTGGCATCAATCTCCTTGCAGGTACATATGAAATGCAGAATTTCTGACTCCCAGAAGATTGCACTCTGCAAAATCTCTTATTTCTCCAGGATCTCAATCAAAAACACATTAATTCTTAAATTGCTAGTCCTAACATTGTGGTATACATGTTCATGTTATCACCTCTAATGATGTAGTTGAATTTGAATTTATCTAGCGATCAAAACATAACAAAGTCTTTCGAGCAGGTGCACATGGAAAGAAAGATGAACAGCTTTAAGTGTTAATATCCTGAACAATACATAATAAAGTGATCCTCAATCTCATGATCACAGTCTAGTAAAGTGTACCTTCAGAAAGACCTCCAGGTCGATGACCCCCTTCCTGAGGGCCTCTCCCAGGTAGTAGATGGTGTCCTCAATGGCATTCTCCTCAGCAAACAAGTTCACCAGCCTGGTAGGGGAGGAATGGAAGTGTTCTGAGCTACAATTCCTGAAGTTTCACTTACACAATGTAACAGTGTCACTGACAAAAGATAGTGCATACTATCTGAAACATCTGACTATTTCCAAAATCACATTCAGTTGCTTGAGTAACTGCTTTTTGGCGTCACTCTTACGATACCCATTGCAAAAGCATGTAAAATTGTTTACTTTAATGATCATAAGACAAACACTTTGGAAGAATACTTCCAAATTCTCTTGCAATAAACATCTATTCAAGTTCACATTTGTTAAAGCAGTACAGGCCACAGGGTACAGTATTTCTACGTGACCCCCAGAGTCAATGACGTATAGGGGCAAAAAAAAGTAGTACGCACAAAATCTTGAAGCATGTTTAAACACTGTAATGTGAAAGACAGCGACTTGACTATCTTTGTTTGTCGTGGTTCGGAGATGTACACTTCTATAATTTTATCTGGCAGTGCGTCAATGTCACCTTGTGGTCATTAACCATAGGAATACCCATAGGCTGAAAACTGTGTTCTGCTACGGTAACCACAACCATGTATTTTCGATGTAGTGTACTCACTGTTTGTAGAGGGGTGCTGTGGTGACCACAGCTTCGTCTATGTCCACACTGTCAGACTGACTCTCCATCTTAGTGATGACTTCCTTTATCTCTTCATCCTTCTGTTTCAATAACTGCACATTCTTGTCTACTTCAACCTGAAAACAAAGACGTCAAACATGGGTATACTTGGTAATAAAATGCAAACAATTACTAAGTACAGTTCACACACCAACTCTAGATCTTCCTTGACTGGGGACCAAGGTAGAAAAAAAGTGACGAATGGGTTTTGTGGGTCGGGGTTTCAGTTCACATTTCTTAAAATTATCTACAAAATGGCGTTCAATACTAACATGGGTGGAAAGCTTATGTGATTAATATCAAATAATACTGTGTTTTGGGTGACAATTGATTTTGGGCCTAAGCCTTAGTTTCTTGGAAGTGTGTTGCCCCATTGACCAAGATACACCATCCATGCATTCTGTGTTTTAAGCAGGTTGAAGTTGGTAGCCTCAAAAGAAAGAAAAAGAAGAAGAGAGAGAACTCACACATTCAGTGTCCAGTTTCTGTATCATCTCATCCAGCTGTCTCTGTCCCTTCTTCAGATCATCCTCCGTCCTTTTCAGGGCATCCATCTCAGCCTGGGGTGTAAAATAAGGATTCTTCATCAATCTAAAGTATTTGGCATTTTGTGCACTTTTTCAGCATACCACCTTGTATATATATTGTGTAAACCATTATTTCAACTGACTAACTTTGCTATGGTGGACAGAGAAGTTTGGAAGGAGAGGGTGGACTTGGTCCAGGCAACCCGCCCACAATGATGATGATGATGAACTTTGCTATCAGTAGAAACAGGTTCTCTTCCACAAATTTTAACAGTGGTGCAACAATGTCGACAAGCCCTGGCAAGGCATATTGTGCGCAGTGATGGACCTGAAAGGCAACTAATTCAGTAGATACCTGAGGGAAAACGTAAGACATGGACTACCACACACTACTTTAACCACATAAATTGAAAGAGACACTGGCCTTGCACGGACTGTCTTGGTGAAAACTATGACTGATAAATGGTGCTTCAGGAAAAACTTTGTCTCTAGTTCATTGAATCAGCCGGGATGAAAAATGAAGATGAATTACTTCACTTTCTACAACCCATATCCTTGCGCAGATCCTACTTATTGGGCCTCCTTTGGAAGGGCTGTTAGAAACTTGATTTAGATAGGCTAAAACTAACATTGATTCAAAAAGAGTTGGGCCTACTCCACCTCATTAACATAATTTATGCACTTAGACACAAAATCTTCAATTCTTGGGCAAATTCAAATACTATTCGCATTTAAGAATAAAATACATGTGCAGCCCTCAATTCTCACCAGTAATGCATAAAACCAAGTTAAGATTGAGTGTTACTTGGTCAATTTACTTCCAACAAGAACTTTATACCCACAGCTGCTGTAAATTCATATATATATAAGGAAGACATGCAAACAAGTGTCAAAATGCTAATGATAACAGAATCGGGTGAAACTATCAACCAGTATATGGTTGGTGAATTTTTGACATCCCAATCTCGCGCTAAGAGATGGGGTGACATGAAATAAAAAGGAACTTTTTTTTTTTAAAGCTGGCATTCCGACTAATTTAGATGTGGCTGAGTTGAGAGAGTAAGTGGAAGGTAAAGGGGTTTGTTTTGATGGGGAGCATCTCTTGAAGTGAAGGAGTAAGTTGTTCTTTCTAAATATAATGCTAACAAACTTACAGTGACTTAGAATATGTATATTGCAGGGCTCTAGCCAGTGTTCGTTTTTCCGTCAATTGACAGAAATTTGCTGTGTTTGACGGAAAAATTTTTAAAACCAATCCGTCAACCTTGACGGACAAAAATCTGACTTTTATTTATAGGCTGCTTGGGGACGCTGTCCACGGCCGTAAAAGCCACACACTGTTTGTTTTGCTATTGTTATGATTGTTGACAATGTGTGTCGGTGCCCTTTTGCATACGATAATTTCATTAAAACCCGTTTTTCAAGGTCTCAGTTCAGTCTCTCTAACTCCTGGAATAGTGTTTTCGCGACGATGGGAATTGGCTGACGGAAAAAAATATTCGAGCTGGCTAGAGCCCTGGTATATTGTAATATCTTTAGTAAGCAGATCCTCAAAAAGAACTCTGCAACAGATTAAGTCAGCTTACAGATGTGCCCTGTGGCAGAGACTGCCATTCTCGTATCAGACCGTTTAGCCACAGTCTTCGCTGTAGGGCTTATATCAAGTAGGATTTTACCATGGTCAATATTGACCGAAGGAGGCCATAAATATCCTTGTCCGAGGATGACTATATTTCTTCATGAGTAATCACTTGTGAGCAATCAGAAGACTAAAATGGCTGGGCCATGTTCTGCGGATGTCGGATGACCGTATCCCCAAAGTTGCTCTACACTGGGCCCCTGAGGGGAAGAGGAAAGAGGGACATCCTAAAACCACATGGAGACGTACTGTGGCTAAAGACCTAGCGGCCATTGGGATCCCCTGGGATGCTGCTCAGCCCCTAGCACAGAACAGACCCCAGTGGAGGAAACTTATCACGGCCTTATATCCCACATGGGTTGAAGAGGATAAGTAAGTAAGTAATCACCTGTGCCTGTTGAAACGTTTCCCTCATCCTTCGGCGCAGTTTATCGTTGACAGCGGACAGCAGCGAGGCTCGAATTGTGTCTTCTGAGATCGAGGCCCGACTTTCAAGAGGAGGACGCTCTGAGCTGGCTAATAGTCAAAAACAAAAATCAAATGTTCATATCTAATTCATTTGTATAGAAACTCCCATCTCATCAAAGTTTTGAAAATTAAGTGTTCCTGCTACTTTTGTTTTTCATATCTAAGTTTTTAAAGAAGCATGTGCAGTCCAGCGATAGAAACCCTGCCTGTGGACTTAGCAGAGAGAAGTTAGAAGCTCAACTGGTTGTGATAGGTACTGGGGATACCCCTTTTAAAAAGGCAATTTTAAGGGTAGTCCCATAGTCTTTTTGAGGCTGTAGGGACAGTAGGTAGTTAACTATTGTATCTAGGGCAAGGCATTGAAAGTCCATCATTCCACTGCCTTTTACCTCCACAACTGAAGTCAGGTACATTGTATTTCTACACCTGGATGGAGTGAGAAAATTCAGGTAAAGTGCCTTTTCCATGGACACAACTTTTAGCTGGGAATCCATGGATTTAAACCAGTGACCTCTAGATCTCATGTCTGCTAGCCTAGCCACTCAGCAATAACCCTTGAGTTTACATTGTAGATGTGACTTTGACTTCACATTTATCTATTATCATTCCTCAAAAGTACATAGGCAGGGGGAGCTATACAAGACTCCCTGAATTGGGTACAATATGTACAATAATTTTACTACAACAGTCATAGTCGAAACGTTAAACATACACGCTATGTGCTATGCAGAATTGTTATACAGTCTGAGGGCACAGTGCACGAAAGACTGCTTCTGAATCAGTCTTTTCGTTCTGGCAAATGGCACTGAGATGTTCTGACTGTTTCTTAGTGTTCTTCAAGTAGCTGACAGTCTCTGGGCGGGCACCAGGTCATGTAGTGGGTGTTCAGGGTGCAGCAGGGTTGAACAAGTTTTCTAAAATCCACTTGTCCTATCGGGCAAGCTCATAAAAAATGTACTTGCCCGAACCAATTTTTCACTTGCCCAAAATTCAAATGTCACTGTTACTAGTATATGCATTTTCACTTCCAGCAATGGAATTCTCTGTAGACAATTGCTTGATGTCATGACTGTAAAAAGTAACAAGTATATCAAAATTGCACTAAAATCAATGGAAAATCTTACTTGCCCGATCGGACAAGTGGGGTAGGACACGCACTTGCCCGAACAGCACTTTCACTTACCCTGGACAATAGGGCTAGTGGGCTTGTTTATCCCTGGGTGCAGCATTGCCTTGAACAGGGAAACGGCAGACTTACCGACTGGTGTTGCAGACGTGGCTGCCTGGTAGGGTTGTGGCGGGTATGACTGATATCCCGGCTGGCCACTGAACTGTTGTTGCCCCGGATACCCTGCGGACGTTGACGCTGGATACGACGACGGCCCGGCGGGATATCCCGTACTCGGTGGCTGGTATCCCCCAGTGCTTGGTGGGTAGGACGGGTAAGGGGTACTGGTGGCACCACCAGGCATAGAAGGCATAGGCATGGAAGGGTAGCCCCCTGGTGAAGGGTAGTAGTTATAGTAGCTGTCAGCTTTGTGTTACAAGCATGTATCATCAGAAACCATCACATTATCATCATGTTCAAGACAAATGTTAAAGTAAATAATCAGCACAATGATCCATTGCAGTTACGTTGTGTTAACATTGGTGTAATTTTGAGGCATCATAAAGATTGTAAGTTGAGGTTACAGAGTACATATCAAGCCATTTTCAAAAGAAAAAGAGAGGGAAAGACAGACACAAATCATTTTATGAATTGGAACATTTTGGCCTGATATGCAACAGTACATGTATGTGTACATAGTTGAACATAAAACAACAACTTAACTACCAAAATGAAAGATGAAACAAGAAAGAAGTGTAAACCTAATCTTCTAAAGCAAACATTAGAAAACATTCTTGCTAATGACGGCTAGAACCTTTAACTGTGGACAGACAGACTGCCCCTTCTACAACTACTAGTACATGTAGCTACACAGAGGCGGCGGCAGGAAATTTCGTCCGGGGGGGCGAACTTTTACTGATAGAATTTTGCGGCACACGCTTACGTAGCGCCGAAGGATACGATATTCAAAAGGATATTCAAAATTTGAAATCTAGACCCTCTAAAACGGCATTTCATGCGTTTTGACGGGCAAATTTTGCTGCCAGACTAAGCTAAGTTTGATGGCAATTCTGTTAGAAAGACACGTGGTTTTAGCGAGGGCGATGCCCACAAAATATTTTCACGATTTCGAGTGCCGAAGGTGCGAGCTGTTGCAAGGTTGGTCTTTGGAAATTTCGAAATCTGCACCCTCTGAAACGACATTTTCTGTATTTTGAGGGACAAGTTTTGCTTGCAGACTATGCTAAATCTTATGCCATTTTTGTCAAAGAAAAAGATGTTTGAGGGCGATGACCTAAGCTACCACGCACAAATTTTCACCATGTCGTTGTGAGCGCCGGAGGCGTAAGTTATCGCTAGGGAGGTCCGGAGAAAAATTTAAAATCTTGACCGTCTGAAACGTCATTTCCTGAATTTCAGTGGCACATTCTGCTTGTAAACTAAGCTAAGTACGATAGTACAATTTCTATTGGTTTAAAAGATTTTTCAGAGCAACGCTCCCGCAACATATTGTCCTGTGTCGAAGACGCAGTGGTCACAAGGGAGGTCTGGCGAAATTTTGAAATCGGCATTTCTTGCATTTTCAGGGGTAAACTATGCTGTTAGACTAGCTTGATTTTATGAAATTTCCATCATCAAAAAAATACACAAGGTTTCAGCTTGATTTTTTGGGGGGGCGACGCCCCCCAACATATTTTCCGGGGGGGCAGCCGCCCCCCCTGCCCCCCCCGGTGCCGCCGCCACTGCTACAGTATTTAGTACCAACTATGGGACTGAGTGGTTGAGTGCATGATGTATAACAAAACTAAGGACTGGAGCACATTGTTTAGAAATTGAAAAGGGTCGCCACAAAAATGTACCAGCTGAAAAGAGAATGTGTTCCATATGCAAAGACAGTATTGAAGAAAAATATCATTTCCTGATGATATGCCTTTATTATAATGAAGAAAGGAAAAAGTTATTGACCATATGTAACAACAGAACAACATTACCGAAAACATATAGAGAATTATTCAATGTACTTTTATCATGTCCCGACTCCATATCTGTCCACCTAGGCCAATATATATATATAATGATATGCAAAAGAGAAGTAGACTAAATGTTCTAACAATGTGAAA
This sequence comes from Branchiostoma floridae, assembly GCF_000003815.2. NCBI lineage: Eukaryota > Metazoa > Chordata > Leptocardii > Amphioxiformes > Branchiostomatidae > Branchiostoma > Branchiostoma floridae. The sequence continues at coordinate 2,743,680 of NC_049997.1, read as the reverse complement.
TACACTATGTCGCAATATTTTTTCTGTTATGTTAGATTAGTATACTGTTGTAGATAGTTTGCAGTTTGCCATACATTGTACCAGTTACAATCGTTGCGCAATAAACTTGACTTGACTTGTATATTAAAGTCTCAAGATGATTGGGTCCTGATTGTGCCTTACCTCCAGGGGGTCCCACAGGGTAGGGTGTTTGGCCCCCTGCCATGGGGTAGGGTTGGTGAGCGGCTGGCTGGCTGTGGGAGGCAGCTGACTTAGCGAACACGGGAGGCTCCTCTCCAAACACGATCCTCATCACCTCGATCAGACCTATCAGGTCAGACTTGCCCTGGGGATGGTTGACATACGGTAAATATTGTTTCAATTGCTGTATATACTAGTAGTAGTGTGATATCCTTGAACAACATTGTACAACAAAGACTCGTATAGACTTGTTTTAAGAATAGATGTTAACAATAGATCAAGTGATAGCATACCTTTCATGTTTAACTGTTTTGTAAATGATAGATTTAGTGATAGGATAGCTTTAGCTGTAATTATGTTTCTTCCATTGTTCACTACTACAATAATTAAGGATGGCAAACAGTTTAATTCCTCCATGATATAGTTTAACAACTCTGATGGCCTTTAATGATAAAACAAAAGAGCGACTTATAACATATCTCCATGCTGGAAACATCCCTATTACCATGATCCTTCATCAATTACCATAATATTTGTGACACTTACATGTTCCCACTAATTTTGACCCCTATAACTATGAATGGACTGTTCTGTCATCCATTACCACCTATGGTGGACACTTACATGTTTCCACTCATGTAGGTAGGGCAGGTAGACCCTCCCACTGCTGTCCACGTGCTTGCCTGTTTTGATCTCCATGGTGGCCGTGGGTCGCACATAGCAGAGGGGTGGGTTGTACGGGTGTGTTTCCATCAGGTACATGCACACTGGGATGTTGTATGTCGAACCTTTCAGTTTGAAAAGAAAAACACAGTCAACTTTTACACACATGGTTGTAGAAGCTATTTTAATGGCTGCCAATAGTAACATACTGTAAATGCAGAAATGTTCGCGGTGGATTAATGTTCGAGGTTTTTTTGGCGGCCGCTTCACCGCGAATTTAAAACCACCGCGAACATTTTTCCATAACAGTAAGAAACTGCAGTGCATAGAGCTACCGCGAAATTAAAACCACCGCGAAAAAGTCCATTTTCCCGCTACCACAAAATTAAATCCCTGCGAACTTAAATGCATCTACAGTAATACATGAGTAGTTGTTTTCATTTAGCTCCTGAGACTTAACAGTAATTGGATTTTGGTTGCTCAAAACCATGCAACAAAAACATCAAACAAACAAAAAAAACTGCTGTAACCCTGATGCTTTTCGAAGGAATGTGCACAAAAATGTAGTGATGCAGTTTCATCTTGCATGGTACTGAGATTGGGCTGGCCACACTAGAGCTGTGTTACTGAACAAATTTTAGTAGGTACATGTTCAAGAACAGATATACAGGTATACAAGTTTAGATACAGACTGAGCCAACCCGTACACCAAAGTTCTGGTATTTGGACATGCACTGCAATTATAACAGTACAGTACCAATATGGACAGTGTACCAGTACACAGCGCCAGGCTTCACCAATGAAACACAGGACAACTCACCCCTGTACTGGACTGGAATGGTTCCTTCCAGAGTGAGAAGATCCTTTCTGCTGCCATCATTGAAAACTAGAGACAAGAGACATGATAGAAGAAAACAGTAAGAAAAATGTGCAACTAAATGAATGTTTGATTTTAATTTTTATTCTATTCAAGACACCACTCTCAATAAAAATAGTAATGGTACTAAATACTAATAGGCAGAACATGAGCAATCTTTCTTTTAGTTTTAATGATTAGTTTTATGAATGTTGTTACTCCCATTTCTTCACGATCACAAAACTCATAGTCTGTAAATGCCTAAAATTCATCAAGATGTTTTTTATATGTACAAGTTACCTTCTATTTAATGGGAGGAAAGAACTTACTGTGTGGTTGCAGGTTAGGCTTTAGATCCCCATAACTTGTAAAGACTTGGAGCACTTCTCTCTTAGTAACATCCTTGTTCTTGTACTGTGGATTGAACGAAGAAGACAACATAATTACATGTGGTTATTTCATACATAAAACTGTATTCCACTTTTGTTGTCCAGGGATTTCATCATGATCAGAATCTATATTTGCATTCAACGAAGTCAAAGAGATTTAGGGGGTGAAAGAACAGTTAGTACATTCTGTACATGTCAAGCTGTAATAAATGTTAAATGCTAATGTTTTCAAAGTTTTCATTGACATGCAAGAGAAGCCAAACAACAGAGGCATGTGGTAGCATTTCTTGAGTCAAATGAAAATTTAGATGGATTATTCAAAACTTTCCGGAATGCATTAGCTATTCTGTATTGTAGTATTCAGGGAGTTAAACTGTGATCAATACATCACTGTGGAAAACCCTGGTTCCAAAGAAGTAATTCCAATCTGAACACTTATCCATCTGTGCTATAGAAATGAGGATAATTGAGTATGAAACACCTTCTTGAAAGCCTTGTTCTGGGATCAGCAGACAGGAGAGGACAGGGGCAGGACAGGACAGACAAAAGAAAAGGATTAATGAAATCAGTCTGAAAAATCAGATGCAAGTAGCAAATTATCAAAAGAAGTTAAATCTGGGGAAAAGTTTGTATGATACTGGATGGTGGGAGCCGGGAGGGTATTTGTGGGTATTAATTGATATCTTCATGTGCCTTGATAATGCCAAATATGAGAAATTTGGAATCAAGCCAAATGATTTTGCTGGTTGCATATTTCCTGAGATGCTAAAAGATGGCAGTACCATGACATCACAAGTCACAAGATGGCGGCACCCATGGACAGGAGAATAAACAAAACAGGTATCCAAGATTTGTGTGTTATGTCGAACAGTGGTTATACCATCTATATTGATATAGAATTGAGCATTCCCATGTCATGCATGTTACACATGTAGCTCCTTAAAATCTAAGACAACATTGAACATAGCAAAGGTAACGTTAAAGATCACAGATCTAGAGTCACAGTCCAAGTAGCAGTTCTAGTAGTTGTAGTGTAATCTTCAAACCAGAAGAATTATCATAAATTTGCAAGACACATCATACACAGCAAACAACATATGACATACAGAGAACGATAGAATAATCAGGTATCATCAGGTTAAAATCTTACAAAAATTATATGTGACAATTTATTAGGGTGTAGTCTCCATGTTTAATATGATTGTGATTTATGTCGGCAACTATTTTGAACACCATCATCATAATATAAGTCTTAATTACATACCTTAGCCAAACAAGTCTTCAGGTACTGTTCATAGTTCCCAGTAGCCATTTCTGGAGCCGTCAGTTTACGTTGCTACTTCAAAAACGTCAGAGTCTGGACAAGATGGGGAGGGGGGCGGTACTTTGCCTAACCTAAATTCTATTTCTCTGTCAGTCCTGGTAACTTGTCGTGACACAAATTTTGTGAAAATGAAGAACGAAAATTTAAAGAACGGCTAGCAAAAGAAACTAAGAACACAGTGCTCGAGCAGGTCGTTGATCAGTCAAACATTAGGCGTGAATGGGTCGTCGGTCGTGTTTGGCCCACAGCAGTGTTTGGGTCGTGAATGGCTGACCAATTTTCCTGCGGGTCGGAAACGGGGCGTAAGCCAGTCGTCAGATGGGACATTCCCTACTGAATTACGACCATTTTCTCACCTATTCCACCTTACGACTTAAATCATCATCAATAACGACTAGAAAGTCGGAATCAGGTTGTGTTTTTATCACGACTGGAAGCCTACCATAGTTGCCTTGACGACAAGTAACGTTGCCAAGACTACCGAAACAAAAATGGCTGACTCGGAGACAGTCCGGCGCCATGGCAACTCCGGTGAGTGACGGCATGCCGACGCACGTCACCGTGGTGATTGTTTCCGTGGCAACCGGAATGATTGACATCTAGGGGTACCACGTGCTCTGGTATATGTAGCTCTGCGTTTTACATGGATTCTGGTTATAAACACCGTGCGTCGGGGCATGGAAATTTCGGTCTTTTCAAGCACCTTAGAGTAAAAGTAAAATAAGCAATTAAGCACCGAGAGAAACTTCAATGATGTAGACAAGGTTGTGTATGCCATCATTGAATAAACAAATATCTATAACGTCCTTAATGTATTTAAATGTTGAATATTTTAGGACAAGCTGTTACGACAGCTGTTGTAAAATTAGGTCAGTTCTATTTGTGGTCCGTTATAGTCGGCAAAATGTAATATTAGAACTTCCAACATGGA
>NC_049997.1:2735407-2737915 GCF_000003815.2 Branchiostoma floridae | reverse complement strand
AACACCCGCACGCCGGCAGTACAGTCGTTTACGTACTATTCAAGAACGCAGGGCAACAATGAAGCATATATTTATAACGTTGCATAATCTTTTCTAGCTAGGTTCAGTTTTAAACACCATGTGTAAATACTCCTTTTACTACAAAGATGGAACAATGACAAGTTTTTACACGATCATTAATTTTGTCCTCGTTGTGCAATCACGCACCGTCATGTATAAAGGCTATAGTCAAAGACGATAAAAAAGAATGGCTTCCGTGGCTCAGTGGCATAAGAGAGTGGTTTCTATTAGAATTGTGATGAAGTCGGATCGAGTCCAGTTGGACGTCGGTATTTTTTTTCTCCCCGAATCTTATCTACAAATGACTTTATTGATTTCTATATCATCAATAACATTTTTACTCATGCTGACAGGGGGATTATACAGTCAAATTCGAAGTCCCTCGGTGTTGTTACTCAGACGGTATATTGAAGCTGGGTGATGTTCCCTTTTGCTGCATTCACGTGTTTCCGGTATTGTGGACCAGGTAAGCGTTGCCTCTGTTTGCTTAGGGCTCGCGGTAATTGGATACTGGCAAGCAAATGCTGTGTAATTTTCTCTGGTTGTTTTGTGCACGATGTGTTGCCAGCTGTTCATTCGTTCTATTTCGTTTATTTTCGTACCGTTTTGTTCCATTTTATTCACGTCGTTACATTCTGTTACGTTTCGTTGCATTTCGTTCCGTTTCGTTACAGTTCGTTTACTTTCGTTTCGTTTTGTTAAAGTTCGTTATATTTCGTTCCGTTTCGTTAACTTTCCGTTTTGTAACAGTTTATTCCGTTTCGTTAAATTTCGTTTTGTTATAGTCCGTTATATTGACAGCACACAGTCAAGCAAACACTAACCTAGTACTAAACACAATACACAAACAAACAAACAAACAAACAAACACAAACACGCCAGGTTCGGTAACTAAGTCATGTAACAAATACTGGTGAAACCGTAATCAACACTATGTCACACTCAATAAGAAAGAAAACACAACGCAGCATGAAAAACATAATTATGTCACGGAGTATATACATGCTACCTACGGTATTACTTGCCAAGTTAGAAATAGCAACTAGATTTTGTAGGAGACAAACACGTCGTAAAAAAAAATGTTAGCAAAGCGGACAACTGTGTTGGAGGCGGTGTGCAGTGCCCCAGAAGCATGGCAACGATAAGGACTTACAAATATCAAGTGGCTCCATGGCGACGATGTCATGAATACAGAACATTGAAGGCTAGAGTATATCACATGTTTATTCTATGAAAGATATAGCTATTTGTAATCTCATCGATCTTTTCGGAATTCATTATAATCGTACAGTATAAAATCACGGAGGAGAGACAAAGTACATAACAAAACAAAACTCTCCAGTCCTCCTCCACATCCAGCCCTCTGACTAGGTAAGGCTATGTTGATTTGATTATATGAATGACATGTTCTTGGAATCCAAAAACGAGCGTCCGAATAAAAAAGTTTAATGCCAGCCAATGCATATAAAACTGTTTCAATCTTCAGTTAACTTGTTGTTAACAAAGTTGTAAAAATCATATACTTGTACAAATCTTGTATCCGTCCCCTACTCGAATATGGCAGCGTAGTTTGGCACGGTCGCACTTCTTTAGACTCTTCACTCATCGAACGTGTACAATATGAATGCTCTTTAACTGCAGCTGATGGCATCATGTATCAGAGCGCCTTCGTACTCTTCCCTCCTTGCCGTACCTGGATGGGAAATACTATCTGACCGCCGCCATATTATTCAATCTTCTATAACATCATTCATGGTCAAAGTGGACAAAATATAAGAGATTTAGTACAACGCCAAGTATCAGAATCCACTTCCTTTGATCTTCGTAATAAACATAACCTTCAGATGTTAGAATGTATCACACGCCCGTCTTTAGAGAAATCGGTTCATACCATTAATTATGTTACGTATCATTGGATCATTGTATCTAAATGTTGCACACACAAAAAAAATTATTATACATGCGCACAATGTTATACGCTATACGATAAATATACACAAGTACATACACAGAATAACGACAAAAATAAAACGATTTTCAAAACCGAATCCCATGTGCTTCTCGATATAGCCTGAGTATCATCCTCCGTAGTAACCGCTGGATTACCACTTTCGCTAGGAACACTACTAAAGACTGAGCACTTCACAAGGGTATCTCACAAGAGATGCAAATACTTCGATAATTGATCATCCCAGGAAGTTTGTGTACTATTCTCTTTGTGCCAGGGTCTGCGAACGAGTACAAACATGGGTTTGGCAACCCCATGGGCACATTCTGGTGGCGAAACGAGAAGGTCCACCAACTCTCCAAGCAGAAGCCATACCATCTGAGGGTGGAGGTGCAGAACTCAGCATGCAGCAAGAGGGTCGCCGTGTACGAGGACTTCAAGTTAGTATGGCAACTTGTCTTCTTCTTCTGCACATCTTCTGTTTCACCTGCCACAGTTTT
>NC_049997.1:2697685-2734086 GCF_000003815.2 Branchiostoma floridae | reverse complement strand
CCGCTGGCTCACGACTTTCGCTTGCTAACCACGGAAAGCAAAAGTCGTGAGCCAGCGGTTACTACGGAGGATGATACTCAGGCTACTTCTCTTATTCCGTCGTACTCAAACATTCCATCATTTCGGATAAGAGAAACTACCAATGAAAACCACACACGTCGTCTAAACAAGGTAAGTAACAGTTTGCACTTTAAGAAAGATTTGAATTACTTAACATAGACGGCGAACATGGTGCGGACCACCAGTAAAACATTACTACCTTACAATTATTACCAGTTCTCGAGTTCGTCAATTGATTCAATTCACAAGTTCGACAATTACAATATAAAGTATAACTACAGATAGACGGATAACTATGCAATATACAGGTATATTGGCTAACAACCTTGACATTTCACATAACTTATGTTGTTCGTATTTGCACAGGGACTCCAGAAATATTCAGGTTTCGACTAGCCTCTACAGACATCTCGACAACATGTAGTAAAACCATTTTGACAAGAACAATGAAACGGAAAAGAGATGGAACGAAATATAACGAACTATAACAAAACAGAACGAAATATAACGAAATGGAACAAACTGTTACAAAACAAACGAAAAGTCGCGGAAATATAACGAACTAAACCAAAACGGAACAAAAGAAAATGAACTATAACGAAACGGAACGAAATGTAACGAAACAGAACAAACTATTACAAAACGGAACGAAATGTAACGCAACGGAATGAAAGTAAACGAACTATAATAAAACGGAACGAAAGAAAACAAAATGTAACGAAACGGAGCTAAATATAACGAACTTTAACAAATTGTTATAAAAGGGAACGAAAGAAAACGAACTGTAACGAAACGGAAGGAAACGAAACGGAACGAAATATAACGAACTATAACGAAACGGAACGAAAGAAAATGAACTAAAACGAAACGGAACGAAATGTAACGAAACGGAACAAACTGTTACAAAACGGAACGAAATATAGCGCAATGGTATGAAATATAACGAACCATAACAAAACGGAACGAAAGAAAACAAAATGTAACGAAACGGAGCTAAATGTGACGAAAGGAACAAACTGTTACAAAACCGAACGAAAGAAAACGAACTATAACGAAACGGAAGGAAATGTAACGAAACGGAGCGAAATGTAAAGAAACGGTATATATACCGAAATATAACGAACCATAACAAAACAAAACGAAAGAAAACTAACTGGAACGAAATGGAACGAAACGCAACAAACTATATAAATGGAACGAAATTTAACGAAATACAACGAACTATAACAAAACGGAACGAACTGTAACGAAACGTAACGAAATATAACGAAACATAACCGAATTTAATGACATGGATGAAATGGAACAAAACGGTACGAAAATGAACGAAACAACGCAAAACTAATAAAAATGGAACAGTATAGAATAGAGCGAAACAGAACCAAACGGAACTAAAATGAAATAAACGGAACGAAGCGGAACGATAATTTGATGGAAACGAAATGGAACGGCCTAATTATAAAACTTGAAGTAAACGTAGACGCCCAGGACGTCAAAAGACCAGCTACAATTTACCAGCTTTCATTTTGATAAAACTTTATGGGTTGGATCAAAGGAACTGTAACGTTAATGTTAGCCTATAGCATAATTTTACAAGTAATATCCTGCAAAAGAAATGAAAATAGTTTGGAAAAAAAATTATGCGACCTCATTTTGCCTAAGGGGGTTAAAAATCAACAACTGAACAAGGCAGACAAACGTAGTAAACGCCTAGCTCATCCGACTAACTTACAGTTCGTTTATTTGGATAACCAGGCTGTAACGCATCTGATGACCTCTATTGACCTTTCGCTCTGACGTGGACCAAACTACGACTATATACGTCTGATTACCGACCTCGTCGTATATTAGTCAAAACACGGTCGTATTCTAATCGATGGGCTCAAGGGATTCGACCTCACAGTCGTGTTTTGGTGGGCACGATAGTCGTGAAACGGTCAACAGAGATATACGACTCAAGTCTGACTCAATTACGATCCAAACCTAACGCATTTACACCCGCTCGAGCACTGTGGAAGGAAGTTACGGTGAGTTCCGACCAATTTTCCCCACTGTCATCGTTTCGGAGTGAGTCAGAGTCAGAAATAAAATACGTCACTTGTTTTAACCTTTGACCTAATCTATACCACAATGCACTGCGGTCTCCTCTCCGTGTTCAAGCAGATGTTGGGGGCATACGATAGTTAAGTTCACTGAGAGCCATGGCTTTTTGGGGTGGAAATAGCTTTTTCAGAAAGGTTGCACCATGTCATCCAGCGGTGCACTATTTTAGCGATTATATCCATGACATATTCCAGATGCGTCGTCCTCAATACTTATTGCAAGACATTGCAAGTGTCCCCTGCCTATAAAAAGGTTCGACCGCCGGCTAGGCTATATAAAAGGTCACCCCTAAAGCTGTCTACCTGGAATGTCTATCTAGGCTGGCTATCACGTCTGCGACATGTAACTCATATCCAAGGAGGCGGAACCTCTTTGTCAGATCATATCGTCACAAAAATTGTGAAATCATTGGACACCAGTGTTGTTGCGCCCTCTAGCAGAAAATATCAACATTACATTCACATCAAAATTACATCCACGCTGAAACAGTATACTAACGTTATACTATTGATAAATGTAAAATTAATCTCCAAGCAGATCATATGGTAGCATAAGATAGTATCAAAAGCTTGCACAGGAGTTTGCGGCCTAGGAGTGAACATTTGCTGCAATACGGCGTAAATAGACGTAGAAATTACAAGTACTATTGAATTCAAAAAGAAATCTGTACTTGGTATTTGTTTACCTCTTACCTTTGTAAGGACCTGCAAGCAAATAACACTATTAAAAGGAGAAAGAAGCTACATCGGTGGTAGGTGTTGCGAACAACGCTTTTAATGTCATGTTGCTAAAGTAGTCATCACCGTACAGAACACCGATTGTCTGTTTTGAAACAAGGATAGTAGAAGACATCATGGACCATCATCTTTGGTTGCTTGTTTATGCTTTATCATTTCAACATAATAACATAGATTTTCCAATCACAGATAACTGCACATACCGCTTTTGCACGTATTTGAAAACTTTGAAACTTTTGACATGGAAATGATTTACTTCAAATCAAACAACTCTTTGGAATCACACTTTGATCTAATAATCATATCATACCCGGATCCAGACACTCATATATATATATATATATATATATATATATATATATATATATATATATATATATATATATATATATATATATATATATATATATATATATATATATATATATATATATATATATATATATATATATATATATATATATATATATATATATATATATATATATATATATATATATATATATATATATATATATATATATATATATATATATATATATATATATATATATATATATATATATATATATATATATATATAGATAGATAGATATATAGATATATATATAGATATATAGATATAGATATAGATATAGATATAGATATATATATATAGATATATAGATATAGATATAGATATAGATATAGATATATTGCGTTATATGTTGGAGCATAAATCAAAGTATGTCACTATGTGCAGACCCAAAATACCGATATCTTATGTTGTTAGTTCCCATAACAGGTGAATTCATTCCGTATTGTTCTCTTGTCCCTTTTGGTAGATAGAGGTTTTCGTTTAATCCATTGTAGAGCCAAGATACCGATACCTTATGCTACCTTACGAAGACCTTATTTCTTCTTTTCCTCCGACAAAAGATTTCAATATAGGTCACCTGACAGGCGAATTCTTTCCGTATTAATTCTCTGTCCCTTTTGGTATACAAAGGTTTTCTTTTAATCCAGTGTAGACCCAAGATACCGATACCTTATGCTTACTCACGAAGACCTCATTTCCTCTTTTCTTCCCACAAAAGAGTTCAGTTTAACTCAGCCGACAGGTGCATTCATTCCGTATTCACACAATAGCGCCAAAGCCACCTGAAACCCCCACAGCAAGCCCTCGACACGGCTTTGTGTACCTGTTGAGCGGTCGCCATAGCGACGGATGCATGTCGTCTGCAAGAGGGCGACCCGTGCAACAGGTTGGACTTACCGGGGTGGGGGTTGATTTTTTTGGCACAAAATTGTCTGTAAAAACCTTACAAAACCGTGATAAAATCAGTCTGCATATTTTAGGAAGATGTGAAAGAACTGGATGTCCTTTTTCTTAGATAAACTCTTCCTAGAATAACATTAGTGATGTTATAATCTAATTAGATGACTCATAAGATACCCCCAAAGGATGGACTAATCCAATTATCAAGTATCGTGTTGCCCAGTGTTTGGATGAATAGCACAACCTGTTTCACGATTAGCTACCAAGGACTAAAGCAACCTGTTGAACTGACGCTATTTTACACCGTTTTGAGCCCAGAAACGGACTTAGATTGGCAAGGTGAGGGGTTTTATACTCTTGTTGTCATTCACATACTTTCAAAATGTCTCAAATTCCTCCTATGTAGATTTGCAGCAATCTAGAACACCGATTACTCAACCATAGTCCAAAAAAACTTTCCTGTTCAGCCATGTGACATAAACAGATAGATACAACATGTGTATCTCATATATTGTGCAGAGGGGCGATTATTTGGTATTATGACGTGTTGGGGATTCTAATATCTGAAACATAGATGTTAGATTGTAGCTATGGCCTTGGTACCGTCTGTATCACATGTCACAGTGATGTGTCAAAAGCAGCGAAAAGTTTTCCTCTTGTGTTCAACTTAAAACATTTACTACGAAAAACAGGAAATTCAAGTAGTTATGGCTACTATAGTGTATGATGATCAAACGCCTTCGTGTAATATAATCAGTGATTCGAGAGGTAACTATTTAAGTATCGGATATAAAACGTATCACGACAACATGCCATCAGTGTAACCGTGAACAACACATTCAAAACGTACGGTTAAGAACAACGTTATTCTTCAATCAGAGGTAGACATCGTATAAAACAAATTATAAAGGTACAAATATCTACTGACATATTCCAGAAAGTTTTGAAGAAACTCGGGAAGTATACCATGGCAGAACTACAACAATTTTCTGTGTACAGCAGGTTTGGCGCTAGGTCCATGGTTACTTGGATTAAAGTCCTACGTCAAATATGTGCACATTAGTGTGTTGGAATACTTCTTACGCTACAGATCAGAAGGTTGGTAGTAGGATTGTATAAAGCGTAACAAACAGATCGTAAGTCGTTTGAAACAATCAAGTACTAAATATGAGTGCTTGTAGTCTAGTCCATAATAACTAGATCTCAAATTGTCCTAAACACAAATTCAATAAGGGTCAACAGAAGCGTAGCAAAAAGCTAATTAATGGTTTAATTAGAAGCAGCCAGACAGATAAAACGTACACTGTAGTTTAGTAAAACGCTGAAAGAGTGTTTCTTAGAGTGTAACCGTGTGGTTAGTGTGGATGTTATAGCTTCCAAACTCAATAAGGGTCAACAGAAGCATAGCAAAAGAGCTATATATGGTTTAATTAGAAGCGACCAGACATATAAAACGGACACAGAAGTTTAGTAAAACGCTGAAAGAGTGTAACCGTGCGGTTATATAGTGTGGATGTTATAGCCCTGTGTAGGTATGGCACTTGTCTACAAGTGGATAATCACGAGCAAAGCAAAGTCATAAATCCCTTTACTCAGCCACGCATGACGACAAATATCGATTCGTAGTTCTATGCCTGACCGTACCATTGGAAACCGACCATAGAAACTTCTCTGTAAACATTTAGGTTTCTTAAGACTTAGATACCGTCTTACAACAGAAATGATAGAATTTCGATAAGCCAAAACTGTTTGTCACAAGTGTTAGCGATGTGCTATGTAATTAAGTTGACACATGTATGTACTATCCACCTTTTATTGGTGTAATGCTATAATTAATACGTTCTTAACTGCCCACTTCTACCCATACTGATTAGTAGGTATGATTTTAAACATTTAGTAGACGATACAAATATTTCAGTACTTTTCTAGTTAGAATTTTAAAAAAAGTGAGGGAAGTCATAGCGGCTACGAAACGTATGAACAATTAACATTTTCCAAGTAAATTACCTGTAATTTTAGTGCGTATAATTGACGGAAGCTGTGCTATCACTGTTTGAAAAACATCTCTAGACTTTGACTTAATCATTCACTCTCAAACCAACGCGTTCGATATTAATCAACACAACACAAATATGCCACTTTGACCCAAAAATTCGGGTGCAACTACACGTACCAGTGGCGTGCGTACAGCCAAAATACGACTACATATCAGCGCAATGTTTGGTCGGGCTGACAAATATGGCGCCCATATTTGTCTGAACTGTTGGCTGTTCAGTCGGTGAGCAAACTATTGTGGCGCCGTGTTGACTCATTCCGTGTACTTTGTCACCTGGAGATAAAGTCGCCTTGACCCGCTTCTGACACGTACGTAGGTTCTGTACCTGGTAACCGGGCAGGTCTTAGTCAGCTACTAGTGATAACCAGGTGTGCTGGTGCGTGACTGTGTTTGATTGTGTGTGGTTGTGTATGTTTGTGTTTATGAGTAGGTATGTGTGTGTGTGTGTGTGTGTGTGTGTGTGTGTGTGTGTGTATGTGTGTATGTGTGTTTGTGTTTGTTTGTTTGTTTGAACCTTTATTTATTCATGAAAGCTCAAATCGGCCTGCAGGCCGCTTTTCATTGAGGTCATGAGAAAAGAGGCAAGGGTCAGACAGAATATATAACTAGAGATATAACTCTGTGTGTGTGTGTGTGTGTGTGTGTGTGTGTGTGTGTGTGTGTGTGTTGTATGGGTGTATGTATGTATGTATGTATGTGTGTGTGTCTGTCTGTTATTATGTTACAAACATTAAAGAAACAAACTGAGTAGACATTAAAGCTCATGATAATCATCGTTGTATTAAAGCGATTTTATCCAAATATGACCCCTGAGCCTTTCGACAGTTTAAGAACTGTACTCAAGTGCAGATTTAAGTTCCATATCAACTATTGACAAAGCTTATAGCCTACTTCGGTTCCATCGATTTATTCAACCTTTCTCAATAACGCCATTTCCATCACTGGGAAAACTTTTTGGACGCCCGTCTATTCGAAACCCTTTTTAAAAGGTAGCAACAAACCAACACTGTGCCGCTAGAAAATTTGACCATGAAACAATCTTGATGTAAAGCTCTCCCCACAAAATTACATCACGGTTGTCAGAAGGACTAGAATAACTGCAGTATACTAGTACGTTGCTCTCATTATTGCCTAACAGATGCCATTGTTTTGTTTGCAGGTTTGAAGTACTGACGTATCGCGTCCTCACATAGTCATCACAGGAACGTGGACAAAAGATTACGATGATCTGCAGAGAAAAGCAGAAGTACATTTGTTTACATATCGAGTTCCCAACAGCTTAGTGGCGGATTTCCTTCGCATACAAACATTATTATGTCGGGATCCGTAAAAGTGGAGTCAGGACCTGCAGACAGCGCTACCTGGCGGATGTCTACTGTAACTGCAGGTAGTAAAGGGAGTCGTGGGAAGACTACAAAAGGTCCGTCCAAAGACACTTCTGCGCAGTCTCAGGATAAAGAGGCGCGGGTTCCATGGGAGTCGTTCGGCGGCAGGATCAAAACTCCTAACACCGTGGAGTTTGATCGACAGTTGGATCACGTGGCTAAATGGGTGGAAGAGTGGAGCCATAAAAAGGTTGGTTAGAGAGCATACGATGATGCTCTTATCTGAAATATTCTAGCAAATGTATTTCATATAATTTGTGATTATAGTACACTGTGGTCATTCCTACTATGAGGATTCACTTCATTTTCATACCTAGATAACTGATATTTTGGATATTGTGCGTTATTATTATTGATTGCACAGGCCTGAGTATAATTTCGTGATTGATTGAACATGTACACAATTTTGTTATAATTGTTTTATATTTGTACTTCTCAGAAGAGGGTTGTTGCTTTTAGCCATATTAGCCAAAAGGAAATACATGAATGGTTAATAAAGCTTTTAATGCGAAGATAAATATTCTAGTGGACCATTTCCAAATATCGATGGGTGCTAAAGTAACCCACGTTGTACATGAACTTCGCTAATACTCTTTGACTTTTCCCCTCTCAGAGAATCATAGTCCTGGAGGCCCTACTGAAGAGATGTAACTACCAACAGTTCCAGTTCTTATGGACGGTGTCACAACCCACCCTACACAGGTCAGAGGTCAAACTCTTATACCTGTAGACCAACCATATCAATTTTAACACAACGGTTTCTGTACAGAACGTAAAATATTTGAGTTTATCGTCTTCTCTGTTCATTATTCGTTATGCAGAATTCATCTACATGTACCTTGTTACGGAAAATGCTGTCTTTATCCGTCTGCATGATTCTGTCACAGCACTAGCCTGCTTGAAGGTTGTGAGCGTACCGTTGGAGAACTTGAGATTATTGAGTTGACCTCCTTGTTTTTCTAAGATACGCTCCACTAACCGTTAACCCCGCGCATGCCCTGTGACCTGTCTTATTTCTGTCATGCCTACAGGGACTTCATGTTTGCTGCGAAGCGGGACTACCCCAGCACCAAGTTTGTACCGATCAGCACACACCTGACACGGGAGATCAGGCATCGGCTGGAGCTGTACAGGTCAGTTCTGAATACTAACTGCATCTAGATAGAAAATCCATTTACTTTCTCGATCTTGTTGGTGTTACTTCACGGTTATGTTGAGGGGAAAATATTTCGAGGTGTTTTAGATCCGCGGTTAAAAACAATTTTGTTGCGCAGTTACCAAGTTATACAAGAAAGATATAATCGTGGTGTACTGTAGCCTGGTATCCAGCCGTATTATAGCTCCCGAGTCTCTTCTCGGTGTACTGAATGTGCGGTGGAGATGTGACCGCATAAACAAAACTGCGCAAAAGTTTTAGGATTCACGTTTAAGATCTCAGCCATCTTATGGCATACTAGTATATTTACCTTGAAACTTTTGCATCTCACGTGGTGCACGTCCTGTGAATGGGTAATGCAAGATCACACTTACGTACAAAGTACGCGTTTTAAATCTCTCGCATGTTACAGTGGAACAAGTGTAGAGTTACATACATGTATATCACCCTTTTCAACAAAGTTTAAGGATCAAGAGTCATAGCAGTGGGCCATGGGAAGTCAACAGATGAGTAA
Organism: Branchiostoma floridae; assembly: GCF_000003815.2. Lineage (NCBI taxonomy): Eukaryota > Metazoa > Chordata > Leptocardii > Amphioxiformes > Branchiostomatidae > Branchiostoma > Branchiostoma floridae. Next base: position 2,724,817 of record NC_049997.1, on the reverse strand, counting down.
AATTTTCCATTTTTCCATCCCACAGGAGTGACAAGACACACAGACTGAAGAGCGCGCTCTTACAGACCCCGTCTGACGTCAAACACGCCAACCAACCAGAGACGGCCTTTCCCAGGATAGACGACAGCAGATCTCAACACGGGTAAGGCTGGCAAGATGACGTCATTTGAACTTCGAATATGTCATCATCTGAACCAAATGATTGGGCATCTCAAATTTTGAAATTTTAGAAAATCTTTGCATCAAAAGTTTAAAGATGAAAATGCTGACTCAGAGATTCCGTTACATTTTAACCTGATATTGGCTGTAGAATAAATAGCCCTGAATTACTTCATTTTTACCCATGTTTAGCAAAAGGTCGCAGATTCCATTGTCAAGAAGTACCGGAAGTGTAAAACTGCCGAGTATCAGGCAAGAGTCCGCGGCTTCCGGCGGAGGACTTGTCCAGAAGGAGTTGTCTCAATCCGCACCTGTGTCACAGTGGTAAGATTCGCAGTCTACATTGTATAAATGCCGTTTTTCATATCAAAAGGCATAGGTTAGAAATAGTGCTGGACTGTTCTCATCAATAATGCAGTTCGTACCTTGTTTGTTCTTGTAACGTTCTCTCTCAGACTGAGAGGACTTCGCTTGAAACCGATTGTTCACTGTCTGTAGAGATATACATACTCCCTTTCCAAGCATGTTTGCTTGGTATCCCTATCCAAATCTCTTTGCTACTTGTATTAGAGCTAGCTTTACGGTTGGAGAACCTACTCTCCAAGCAGAGATGTTTTGTGACGTTTTGAGGCGTTTTATCGGGCTTTCTATTTTGTACCGTTTTCTTTATGATTCTGAAGAAAACGGTACAAAATAAAAGACGGAAGCCCAATAAAAACTAAAAACGACAAAAAACAGCCGAAGTCTTACCTCTGCTTGGAGAGTAGGAGAACCTGCTGCTGATAAAATGCAACAGGTAACGACAAGCTCGTCCAAAATGAACTCATCACCTTACATGTATGTGCACAGGCTGAAGGGGATGCCCAGTCGGAGACATGTGCAGGAGGAGCTCAGTCCCAGAGGAGAGGGGTCGTTCGGGAAGATCGTTCCTTCGGCGGGCGCCATGCGGAAGGCCGTCAATGAGTCGTTCCTCAGCAAGGTGACTATTATAAAGTTTATAGAATATGCAAACACTCAAAGAGACCATGTATCATAAAAGTCATGTCATTTTTGCTCTTGCACATATCGTTATGAGCTGTGTGTCCTCCTCTAAGAGGGCCCCAATGGGGGGTCCCGACAACGCTCTACGCTAAATTCTGATGGCCGGCTACGTATTACGCTGAATTCAGGAAGCCTCTCTACGCTCTACGCTAAATTCGAAAGCTTCCCCACACATTATGCAGAACTCACCACCGAGCGACTGAGCGTTTGTGTCAAAGATGGTACAAAAATTGAGTTAAAAGTATTCATGGTAACCGGCGGCAGAGGCGGCGCAATATTGCTGACCGAATTTCTATCATCTTGAGCGCCAAAGGCGCGACAATCTTAGGGGGGTCCGGGGGCATGCTCCCCGGGAAAATTTTGAAATCTTGACCCTCTGAAACGCAATTTCCTGCATTTTGACGGGACTTAGGGCAATGGTTAGGGCAGGTTTGATTACGCTATACGCACAATTTATCCATTACGTTTTACGGTAAATTTTGGGGAGCTACAACGCATTACGTAGAATTAAAAGAGTCGATTACGCTCTACGCAAAATGCACCGATTACGCTATACGTTGAATTAAGCGATCCGTCTACGCTCTACGTAAAATTAAAACGGCTGATTACGCTCTACGCAAAAGGGCATTGGGGCCCTCCTCTAAATGGTCGTTCTAATGTAAACGAATACAGCTAATGTTGCGGAGCAGAGTCTTCTTGAAAACCGATGGGTAGGCCACGAAATGATCTGCGTCCGGTCGAAGACGACATTTAACTCTATGAGCCTTTGTGTTGTAACGTTATACCTAGTAACGCTATTGTTGACAACAGTTCTCTGACAGCTAAACGGAATCACTAGGTTATACATGTACAGAACGTCACAACAAGTTGTAAAATGTGTGTGATAAGGCTTGAAGCTGATATATAGAGTATGGTTGATGTGAATGATTATAATCCTTTCTCCAGGACGAGCGAGCGCAGACGCGGTCAGGTATCTTACCGAGGGAGGCGTGGCAGCTCATCCTGTGGTTCGAGCAGTCCTGGGACGGTGAGTGGTCATGTCGCTGTCTTCAAGCACATGTAATATTTTTTTTACTAGCGAACCTAAAATATACAACGTTACACGAATGTATTGGTTTTCCAGTAGGAATGACTAATGCTTATAGAGTGATCACAATTTTCGGCAATATTACAAGTGGTGTCCTTCTGAAAAGCTGACTTAAGTGCTGACAACTGAGATCAACTGGCAACAAGACACAATAAATAAGGATGAAAACGCTGCTGTACATGTAAGAAGGGAAATTAAGATCTGATATATTTTTTTCAAATCAGATGTGAAGAGGAACGAGTTTCTCCACAAGTTACTCCTGAAGCTGGACCCGAGACAACACTACTTCATCTCATCCTACCTGTCGGTAAGTTCCTCCCTCCCCGCCCTCCTGGAAGTTACATTGGATACTGAAACAGTCTTGTGTCCTGTGAAAGTACATCGCATTTTTCTATAGCCGTGTAAGACTATAGAGTCGTTGTTTATGTTATCATTCGTATCTGTATCTTTATAGCCGGGACCTCTTATCTGCGTCTTACACCAGCTTCTGGATCTAAATCTATAGCTACTCTTGTGATACATCACATTTCTAGACCGGGGTCCGGCCGGGCTATTTGTAGACATGAAAAATAGAAATGAATACATAAAAATATACACAAATAATGCCCGCGACTATTCTCGTTACGTCTTGTGTAGTTTTTGGTCTTGTGTAGTTTTGGTGTCTTTTATATAATGCTTTTCGTTCCCGAAAGCTGCCCGGCCGGGCCCCGGTTTAGAAATGTGACGTAGGCCTAACACACCAGCTTCGCAGAAACGCGGCTCAGCGGCAGCTGGTTATATCATACTGAACGACGTGTCACACAGGTTTTGCACATATAGCTGCAAGAGCTAGAGCTCTTTAACATGTAGCTAGCGTAGATGCCTCTACACTACCTGGATGTCCCTTTACCACGTGATACCACAACTCATATTCACGTTCTATCTGCCTTTTAGGTGAAACAGTACCGAGATTTCATCACGTTACTACCACGTTAGGATTCATTGTTACTTGTGTAAGAAAACCACCCTCACCTTATAGTATCCAAGATATGATCGCTTATCTGACATCTAAGAAATGTTCTATCTGACTTTCAGGTAAAACAGTACCGCGACTTCATCACGTTACTGCCCGAGCACCTGGCGCTGAAGATCCTGAGCTACCTGAAGCCGACGGAGCTCCTTTCGGCGTCCCGAGTCAGCCAGGCCTGGAACCGCATCATCAGCGACCAGGGGCTGTGGAGGGTCAAGTGTTACGAGACCGTCATGAGTGAGTATTATGGGCTGTGGAGGGTCAAGTGTTACGAGACGGTCATGAGTGAGTACTATGGGTTATTCTGACCTAAAAATAGAACGGCCATTTCGAGAGGCCTCTACTTCTTGCTAGTAACAACAAAAATCGTATCTTAAGTGTCGACAAGCTTCGGTTTTATTTTTTGATCGCTAGAAAGTCTATCGCTAGAAAGAATTTAAAAAATCTCGTCACTTTGGTCGGGGCTTGGGGATCCGGACCTGCGAACATCGGCTGATCTCAAAAAAATTGCGCGATCGAAAGAACACCGCCTGAGAGAGTTACTGCCAAAAATGTCGGGTGTCGCCGATACGTGCGTTGGTCAATCGGTTTTCCTGTTTTGTGACGGGAGCACTAGAGAAGTACAAAGACAAAGCTATTTATTCATATAGTCAGTGGACAGTATTTTCGAAATTAATTATCTATTTACGCCTGTTGATTCTTTCCAGAGCTGCCCATCACAGCGCATGTGCAGGATTGGAAGAAGCTGTACAAGGACAACTGGTTCCTGCAGAGGAACTGGGATATCGGCAGGTGTCGCATCACGGAGATCAGAGGTCACTCGGACAAGTAGGTTTCCCCCACTTTCCAGATTGGTCTGATCATGATGCAAGAACAATCTTAAAAGAAAATAATTTACTACAGCTTAGAGCAAGATTCAGAGAAAGTTTTGGTTGAAAATTAAGCTCAAGATCTTTAATCCAATCAATTTAGCTTAGAGCAGACCTAGGAGTGAAGCGTGAAACTTTATTCAGAAAATACATTTAGGGAATATTTTGACAGAAATGAAATTAACACTAAATGAACCGATATACATCGACCTCTATATTCTGATGTCAGAGATAGTTTAACTTGAATTCCAGGCTTTGTACAAACAGATACAATTAACATTTTACCTTCCCTTTATTTCGCAGGGTGTTGTCAGTGGCGTTTGAAGGCAGGCGGATGGCCAGCGGAAGTGCAGACAAACTTGTCCGAGTCTGGGACATCAAGACTGGCAACCTGCTGCACACACTGAAGGGACACACGGTGAGAGCACATTCTCGCATTCACTAGAAAATAGTGTTAGTGTTACTGTGTGTGTGTGCGCGCGCGCGTGTGTGTGCGTGTGTGTGCGCGTGCGTGTGTGTGTGTGTGTGTGTGTGTGTGTGTGTGTTTGTGTGTGTGTGTGTGTGTGTGTGTGTGTGTGTGTGTGTGTGTGTGTGTGTGTGTGTGTGTGATATCGTGCTACCAGCCTTAATAGTCGAGCTGTGGTCTATCTAATCTTTTACTATCTAATCTTTTACTAATGAGGATAAAATACGTTTTATACCGCATACACAATGCAATGATGTCATGAGTCTGATACAATGGGATGAACATCGAAGCTCTAAATGGGTATTCATACCCCTAATGACTTGCCATTGTGGCACTGTGTGGGTGTAGCCATGAGTCAAGCCCAGCATGCAATCATTAGTGTTAGACCCGGGCAAAAATAGATTTTCACTTCTTCAAGTATTCCTTTACACCATTTCCTCAGTACAACCTGCCGCCTGGACTGCGGGCACAGCGTAGACACACACCGAGGCAAACAAATAAACACAGAGACAAAATTAATCATCATCATCATCGCGGGCTGCTTGCCCGGACCAAGTCCACCCTCTCCTTCCAGACGTCTCTGTCCCCCATAGCGTTCTTTAGGTCTTCGACCCGAAGCCCCACATCACGGGCAAGCTGGTCTATGTAGGTTAGTCGAGGTCGCCCTGCATGTGTATACCCGTGTGATGGCTTCCACAGTATGAGTTCACTTGCAAGCTCCGCTTTGTTTCTAAAACAATGGCCGGCAAATCTGGTACGCTTCCTGATGATGGTTGATATGGCAGGAATATTGCCATACAACTGTTATCTTGTATTGTTGTCTTGTGTGTTTTTAAATGCCTCATTCCTCTCCCTACAGAAAGGCATCTGGTGTCTGCAGTTCTTCACGAAACACCTGATCCTCAGTGGTTCCTACGACTCCACCATAAAGATCTGGAACCTGCGCACTAACACCTGCGCACGGACGCTGTTCGGGCACGAGGGGCCGGTGTGGGCGCTGGTCAGGAAGGACGTCATGATGGTCACGGGGTCACAGGACAAAACGGTGAGAATCAGTCCATTCTGCTGGAAAGGTCCTCTTGTGGTTCGAGTTGTAGACTTAGAATCTAAAGGCTTGCGGTTCAAATCTTAAGCAGGATGTTCACCAGACACTGGTGAAAAAGAGTACCTGTAGTATCGGTTAGGACGTCCTCTTGGATGGGACATAAATTCATGGCAAGATGCCCCGTGTTTCAGGATAACCACACTCCCAGCACGTCAAAGATCCTACCAGAGAAAAGTTTATATGTATCCTAGTCAGTGAGCTGGTCAAATCTTACAATCTGGTCTTACACAGCTTGCACTTACTGTACAAAACTGGTCTGTTACGCCTTTAAAAGGCGGTATAGCGGTTCTGCAAATAAACAAGACTGTTGGAAGGGTTCATCTATTACAACCGCTGTTATGCTATTTATCCATGTTGTAACTTTAAGAACATCTGTAGGGGATTAACTGTATATACTGGTAGTATTATCCAAAAGTTACACAGTTTGCCCGTCTCTGTCTCCCCTCCAGGCGAAGATTTGGGAGATCCGGCGGTGCCGGCTGGCGCACACGCTGAAGGGGCACTCCGCCGCGGTGTTCGCTGTGGACATGGATGACGACTGCACCATCGTCATCACCGGGTCCGCTGATAGGGTGAGTACTGATCACGTGATTATGGCGTAGGGCATGCACAGATTGATGACATATGCAACATACTAGTAATCGAGTCTTGATCTTGCACATAGAAAAATGGATCCAAGACAATTTATACTAACGGGGGCATTCTTGTATATTCATGGCCCATTGTAGCTACTTAACATGCAGGTCGATGTAAAGAGAATGGCAGGAAAGCTATGCTAAAAATGCTATTATAAAGGACATTGAACAGTTGCTGATCTCACATGTCCCGAATCATATTGCTGGCATATTCTAAACCGAGGAACGCTGTCGCTGAAGTTAAGTCAACTATAGAATCAAATGATATATTTGGGATAGTACGTACAATGTACGTTGTTTAAGACTGACTTGATATCCATTTTTGTCAGTATCCATATATAAGAGCAGCTGTAAATGTATATTCTTTTACTTTGGTTGAGACTGACCTAGTATCCATATTTCTCTCAGTATCCATATCTGGAGCTGTGAGGGCGGGCATATATGGATGTTTGAGACTGACTTGTTACACATTTTTCTCAGAGTATCCGTATCTGGAGCTGTGAGAGCGGGCGGAGCCTGAAGACCATCTGGGCCTCCCACACCACCTCCATCATGACGGTCAGCTATCACCGCGGCTTTTTCGCCTGCTCCGCGGGCGGCATGATCTTCCTCTGGAACCTCAAAACCGCCACGTGCATCAAGAAGTTCCACGAACACGAAAAAAGGTAAATTCCTATTGTTTCTTACCACAGTGAGTAGATTCTGGACGTTTACAGCATCCACTGTACATGCGATCCGTATAAGAGAAGGCATGCTACCGTTATACGTCACAAAGTTGAAAGCTAGTCAACTAGTTTTCAATTTCGTGACGGATAACAGTATGGCTCCTCTTCTGACTAGTCAGCCATATTTGATAAATTTATGCCTTAATTGCTACTTCTGCAATGTAACTAGTATGAAAGATTCTGTGTATCTTTATGGGGAATTTGTTGAATTTTTGAGTCACTTTTGTTTTTGAAGTTTTGAAACTTTTTTGCTACTTTTAGCGGCGTATTATGCAATGATTTAGTTGACATTCTTCTTCCAGTGTTATTTCAACAAACACAGTAAAATCATCATCATCCGGTCTTGCTGGTTGCACGAATGACGATGACTTTCTCCCTCTATCCATCCCTATCCTCCATAGTCTTGGAAGATGGAGGCACGTTCAAATGGTGATACCATAACTATATTACATGTACTGATACCTTGTCTGTCATCACAGAGTGGAAAAGCTGCAGCTGCAGATCACCAACCCGGAGAAGGTGGAGGGGCTGATGGTGTCAGCCGGGAAGGACGGCATGATCAAGTACTGGGACATCAGCAAGGACAAGTCCATTCAGACCATGAGAGGTCACAAGGGGCAAATCAACTGCATACAGTTCGATGAGACCAAGATGGCGACGGCCTCCGCGGACGGGAAGATTCGGGTTTGGGACTTCCACATTTCTAGTAAAACGGACACGAACGTGGTCAGGGTCAAGGATTACGTGGACCCAACATGAACCTCTAACTTCGGGATATTTTAAATCATCACGTGATAAGAGTATGGCATGAAGTGGTCACGCGGTGATCACGTGACCACAGTATGACTACAAACGTGATCAAGGCCAAGGAATATGTGGACCAAACTTGAACGTCGAGACTCAGCGAATGATCACGTGACAGGAGTATAACTTGAAGTTGCCACGTGATGATCAAGTGATGGCAGTATGACTACAAACGTGATCAACTGTGGACCCAACTTGAACTTCGGGACTCAGCGATGATCACGTGACTTCAAGTTGTCAAACTGGACTTGTGATGATCTTATGGAAGCATTTGTATTTCGACTTTGCTATGACGGATGGTCAATATATTGTAAATAAACCGAAAAACACATGGACAAGAAACTAAAATATGGCAGAGGAGATATCACCAAGGATGTCTTATGATGTGATCAGTTGTTTCCTATGAGAACTAACGTCATAGCCATTTTAATGGACCAGGCCAAAGAGTGCAGTTGTGCCAGGCCACCTGTATATAGTCAAGATAATAATTTTCAAAGATCAGCTGCTGAAGGGTATTCCGTCCATACAGACTTTGGGTACTGCAATGAAGCCATTGAATTGTGTATGCTGCATTTTCTGTAATAAAATTATACTATTTTTTCCTAAAAAGGGTTTCAAGTTTCATTTATACACAATCCTCGTGTAAAATGTCTATTGTTAACGTTGTTCTTTCTCCACATGATAAGAAGTTAAGAAATGCCCATTTGTCTTACATTTGGCTACCTAAATGAGCAACACGATGCTTGTCGATCTTTTCACAATATGTATATTATATTGTCGACACCGAATCTCCAAGTGTACAGACCATATAGCACCAGGATATATGTTTTCACATTTATCTAAATACCACGAACATATAGGAATTATTCCTCTAAAATGAAATCTAACAAATGAAATCTTCAATCTAAACACAAGTATAAGACCTTTCAAAAAGGACATTATGGTTATTTGATACCTGGCACATGTCATACTGACATGTATTAAAAACATAACAATCGTTCTATATTCAAATAGGGATCGTAGATACCAGCAAATATTTGGATCCCTGATTGAAAAAATTAATATTTAGGTCTGTACAAAGAATAAGACAGATACAGCTTGTGGGGTAAAAACAAGTAAAATCATAAACACTAACCTTAAAGTCCCAGCATAGCGGAAACATTTTTTTTTCACCTTTCAACTGCACTGGCGAATTACGACACAATGTTTAAGACATGTCGTAAGTTTGTAACTATGCTAAAGAAAATCTGAAATAGTTACATAATGGTTACATTAAACATAATTGAGAAGTTACTTAAAGATAATGAAATGGTAGCGACTTCAGAATGCCAGACAAACGTTTCTTTACATTCTAGTTCCCCTAGCGCAGTTTTTTACAGTCATTACTCTGTAACAGTCAAGTTTTGTCTAACGTTGTCCGCCTCGGCCTTTGGTAATATAAAGCCATTCTGAGGAGTAAAATATACATCAACATATTGCCAGAACACCTAACACACACAAGTAAAACATAATATAGCATTTAGAATAACAACATTCTCTGCACAAAGATACTTTGTTGGACACAAAGAATGTAATTATTCAGTGACATACAGACCTGAAAATATGGCATGTATATGTGTGCATTCAGCAACCCAGCCAGAAAACTAGTCTCTCTTAGGAATAAAAACATTAAGACCATTAGTAACACTGTAAATTTCTTTGCTAATAGTTTTTGTCATTTTCTCACAAGCATATATCAGATTCATGGTATATTCTAACGGCATTACATCAAAAAAGATAATCATCTTTCTACTGATAGTGGAAGAAATAACCAGGTGGTAGAAATCAATTAATTTGTAGAGGTACTCGTTTTCTTGTTCCCATGTTTGTCACACTTTAGAAAGGCTATTTTTCCCTGAAGTATGTGAAGAAGTATTTACTTGTAATACAAACCGCTAACACTGTATGAACTGAAAACGTTCTTAACCACTGCATATACTTTCGTAAGACCACAATAATCATTTAACGACGTTTTATCAGGCCATTCACAATCTAGATGTCAGTGCCCCAATGCCGTCCAAACAAATTTGGAGTTGTGAAACTAGCCACCGACTTTGAGCTCCACGAAGGGGACTTGCTGGTCTTCATGGTCAACTCGCGCATGCTCCGTCGTGTCTTCACTGTTGTCATGGAAACCAACATCGCCTTCAGGGTCGTTCTCCTCAGCGGCCACGACTGATTTCGCTGTTGTAATAAAAAGAGTCAACAATTGACACGTGTTGTATGATTTCGTTTTTCTACGAACAAATGTAAATAAACATTTACTACGCAAGTGCAATTCAAGAAGCACAACCGCTTTCTTAAGCTATTCTGTCTGTACCCTTTTTATCCTTTGCTATGGTCTCTCGCTGAAACATCATGATTGTGTACCATTTTCTATCGAAATGTACAAGTGGTGACGTAGATACAAGAACACCACCAAACGCAAGGAACGACTGATCTTCTGAACACCACCAAACGCAAGTAACGACTGATTTTCTGAGCACCACCAAACGCAAGAACAAATGATTTTTCGGACCTCACCAAACGCAAGGAACGACTGACTTTCTGAACACCACCAAACGCAAGGACTGAGCACCACCAAACGCAAGGACCGACTGATTTCTGACGTCACTGACCTTTCATGGGTCTGATGTCCTTGGCGGAGTGCGAATCGAACACGGCTGTCTGGGCGGGGCTGGTGTCGGCCTCCACATCCTCAGCTGAGACCTTGTTACCCAGGCTGAAACTGTCGGGGTCAATCCGGGTCAGATTCTCTGTGGATTTAAAGGAAGCGAATGTCATTAGTGTATAAATCACTTTGAAAGTCATTTTTCAACAAAACAGAAAGCAGATGATTATACAAGAAGTGTGGAAATCCATCCAGGGCTTCAGAGTGCAATCTTTCTAGAGAGACTCTGTTCAAGGGTCAAATGTGAATTGAAGCCTTAAGAGCCCCCGTCCCGGTTCAGAAATAGTTTCGTTTTTGGCCCTTATATAAACTTTAGTCTTTATTGTGTCCCTTACATTTCTCACAATTTGCTACATAAGCAGAATTTGAACTACAAGAAATGACATGCAATGGAATAGCATTTCCATCTAGCTATAGATGAAAACCAATGCACTAGTTACCTGCTGACAAATACTCGTTACAGCCCGTTTCGTCACTGGCATCTCGACAATCCCTCTCGCCATCACAACGCCATCTAGCGGAGATGCAGCGTCCACTGCCCGCGCATCTGAACTGGTCTGCATGGCATTCAGCTATACAAACAATTAAGGAATAATGCAACGTACATCGATGAAGATTGGACATCTAGGTAATACGAAACGTCAAAATGCAGTTACTCAAGCATCTGGATATGGTTTTGGAAATCATATGATATGATATTAGAAAATCGTATCCATTTACTTGTAATTCCTTTTTGGCGAAATGTTACGTATTCTTCTAAATTCCACTTGCCACTTGGAGTTGAACTTGTAATTACTCTGGAAATTTCATTTGTAGGGTCTAAGGATTTGGTTCATTAAGATACTATTTTAAAAAAACTATTTTAACAGACAAAAAGCAACACTAAAACAGGATTTAAGGAACAGATGGAACTTACGATACACGCAGTCTATTTCGTCACTCCCGTCCAGACAGTCGTTGTCATGGTCACAGCGCCACCACAGGTCGATACAGCCGCCACTGGCACAGGGGAACTCTCCGGGAAGACAACCCCCTGCAAACAGACAACGTACGATTTACAGATCTAGAGAGATCCTTCAACGTTTCTGACATGACGTATTAATGTATATCAAACGGAACGCATTAACGAATATCCTATCGTTTCCGCTCATGTACCTCTCACCGCCTACATATCATATATTAGAAAGAATACTGAAGCTAATGATTAGAATACTTCATTGTGATACTATATGAATGAATTATGTTAGCCCTTATTGTTATGTTAACTAGGATGTCAAGCTTTATCCTATACCTCTATTTTGTACTTTATGTAATAGCTGTTGCCATACTTTGTACCATGTACAATTGTCGTGCAATAAAGTTCTTCTTCTTCTGTCTACAGAGAATTTGAAGTGTATGTTGATAATAGAAAGAAGAATAATGTGAATACTAAGGAATAGGACACACAGCAAATGCTGGATGGGCCAAAAAAGGCACGGGACGGACTGATAAAATCTTAGGCCTTCCATGTTGCGAGCCCTACTAGTATTTTTTTTCAAAGAGACCACCCACTAACCGTTCTGATCCGGGTCGTATAGTGTTTGTATGGTGTTGTTCCTGTGTGTGCGCTGTCCGGGTGTCTCCTCTGCAGGCTGGTCAGTGCTCCCGACATTACCCGCCCTGCCGACGCCCTGGTCATCCATGACTGGCATCTTCAGAGGCAGCTGGTGCTTCGGCATGTCATCCTGATAAGATGGTTTTGCAAGTTATCCAGGCTCGTCCGCGCCAAATTTAAAGATATGGTACTACAATACAGAGTTATGTTGGCACAATGATATAAACATAATCTTTCATTTCATTTGTTTGAAATAATCATATAATTTTTTTGTACTCGACCTTTTTTTCAATACGCAAGTGTATCTTTGTTGCACTTTTATGAAGATGATGTTTCTTTTTAGCACTTTTGTTTCGAGAACGTTTATCCAACCACACTCATTTCTGAAAATATGCCATTGGTCTGATCGATCTCCGTAAATTTCGTATGATATCAATATGATCCAACTACACGGCAAATTATTATGAATTTGGTTTCACTTAACATGGACGAATGCGGCGAAATATTGTCAAGCAACGTATAATGTCATAATGCAGGGTATGCTAAGTACACTGCATGCATGTGTACAATGTAACGCTGTCTCCTTACCGGGTTTGGGAAGCACTGCGCGAAGACGTCCGTGCAGTTGTACAGGACGGTTTCCAGGCGGCCCACCCGGTGCTTGTACTGCGCCAGCTGACCATGATGCAAGCGGATTGCGTTGTCGATATCAAGAACCTTCGAAACATGGAAATTAGACAAAATCATGAAACTAAATCGTAACGAAGCTGCCAAAGAATCATATTATTTCGTCTGAATACTATGTGACGCCGACGACCTTAATGCCCTACAAAGAGGACCTTTTTTCAAAATGGGACCTAAACCTAACGCACCCAGGTTTACCAATATCAGATCAGCGGATTTGAAGTACTTAAAAGTTTTACCTGCTGGTCTATCCTCCCTATGACGTCATACGTTTCGTGCATAGATGCTTCGATTTTGAACATCTGTCTCGATAGTGCCCTATTTCCCATGGTGCCTTGGCTCTTCTTCTGTACAGCCACAAGTGTGGCCACCTTCTTGGCCAGGGACTCGTACAACCTCTCCAACTTCTCGTCTTTGTCGATGAGACTTTCCGCCTGGGTCCTAAACAGTTTCATGGCATCGACGACCTGGAAAACGACACATAAAATATATATATTATCTTATATATCACGTTGAACATCTTTAGATTCCAACAGTGTTTTTAGAGTCCTTATCATCATAATGGGAAGATCTCATCAACGCTTAACGCAGCTGTTCAATCGCAAAGCAAGTTGAGTCGGGAAATAAGTAAAGGGTGCAAAACACAAATCTTTTCAGGAGGTGCTGATGACGTTCTATAACGTTGAATGTGAAGCTTTGTAGTGTGAAGCATTCCACCTCTACATTTTCATCCCAAAGTTGGGAATGCTGTCTACAAAACCAACATCATTTAGCATCATTTTGGATGGTCGTCTGGAATAGGCCTACTCTTCAAGAATTCCTGTCTGACATGATATTCTGTATTTTGTGATTTAGTCATCCACGTGTACCAACATCTCTGACAACATCGAGGCGGCTGAAACTTCCTTGATACAAGCAAAATTCACGAAATGAAACCAATACTATGTTAATGAAGGTTAGAAAATAATTCCAGGTAAACAATATTCATATACAATTCAATTCTATCTCTACAACTAACAGGATAAAAAAACGGATATTTACTTCCGCACGTTTCGAGTGACAGCCATCACTCTTCTTCAGCGTTCTAGTGACGCTGAAGAAGAGTGATAGATGTCACTCGAAACGTGCGGAAGTAAATATCCGTTTTTTATCCAGTTGCAGAGATTGAATTGTCTTTGAAACTAATATGTCCTTCTCCCCATCTCAAGAGAAAGAGAACAAGACCCGATAGTCAATACCTCAGTCAGGTCCTGCTGATGGTTTTCCAGGAGGTCTGCGATGCTGTCATTCATCTTCTGCCATGACGCTGTGACAGACGCGGAATCAGGGTCATCTCCGGTTGACCTACGACCTCTCCGCAAGAGGTCAACGACCTGTTCCAGTGACAAGGTGCTGGATGGAGGCTGATCCTGTAGTAAAAGTTTAGTCAATAACGTGCTTTCAAAAAACATCTTTGACTCATAAACAAGTACTATATGGAAACATAATAGAGTAATACACGACAGGATTGATTTTATATTCCTCATAAAAATGCAATTAGATAGTGAACACATATTTTTTACTCTCAATAACTGCTCCGATCTGTTTAACCTATATATAAAGTCAAGTTTAGTATCCATATCAGGGTCTATATGCCTCTGCACTGCACTGGTGTAATTGTGGTAACTTTGAGGTCTTTAACTTTAACCTAAGTCTTAGCTCACTTGACTAGACTCCAGTTTAGTATCCGCTTCTGTGTTGAAACTCCTGGACTGCTATGGGAAGCTCGATAACTTTAACTTAGGTCTTAACTCACATGACTAGAGTCAAATTCGGTATCATCATCAAGGTCTATGCTTCGGTAATGGTGTGGAAAGCTCGTTATGTAAGTCTTAGCTCACCTGACTAGAGTCCAGTTCAGAATCGACTTCCGTGTCGATGCTCCTGGACTGCTCGGCCTGTGGTGGCACGGGCCGCCGCCTGGCGTCGCGCTTGAGCTGCTCCATGTCCTGCTCCAGGCGGTACAGGATGGTGTCCATCTCCGTCATGGACTCGTCCTGAGTCTCAATCTGTCTCTCTAGCTGCTGGTTCTTCTGAATCATTCTACGGAATTAATAGAAATTTGAGTTATCATGTCTACAAAGGCACCCCCTTACCATGAACAAACTCAGGCGGTACAAGATATGTCCATTCCATCATGGTGTCGCTAACTGCTATCATTCTACGAAATTGAAGAAAAAAATGTGGCATCAGCGGTGAGTTATCAAGTTCACAAAGCCCGTGAACAGACTCTGGTGGTACAGAATGGTGTCCATTCTATCATAGTCTCGTCCTGAGTCTCGACCTGTCTCTTAAGCTGCTGTTTCTTCCTCTGTATCATTCTACGAAATGGAAAGAAATCGTGATATCAGTTGTAAGTTATACTTTCTGCAAACGAATCCACATTTCCGCAATCTAATAAACATACGCTGGTCAAAGAAATCGTCTTATTCAAGTTAAAGCCAAAATTTCAAAGAAAAAAACTCACCATACGTTTGTTGGCAAAATCAGAAGGTTTTACGTTTTCCTTTTACTAATGATAAATTTATTGCTATTTCTTGCCTGATTGTTAATTGCTGGTGACATGAAAGAGGACGATCAAACAATGTAGCATGCGCCTACTACAGTCAAAAAGCTAGCTCTAAATCCTAACTTAAGGGGTTCAAATTCTTTGTCCGAATCAGTGGAAGACGATGGACCCCGCCTTTACTGCAGCGTGTGGGGTTGAGTTCTGTGACGTTAGGAGAAAAATGGATAAGAGAAGCTCCTTGCTCACCTTCCGATGGTTCCCCGTTGCTGTGTGAAGAGCTGGTTGACCTGCCGCACCTCCGACTTGAGCCGCTGGTGCATGCCGGCCAGGGTGCGCAGGTCCCCGGCATTGCTCTGAATCTCCTCCACCTGACTCTGGATCTCCTGCAGGTCCTGCGCGATGCTGGACTTCAGCGCCAGGATTCTACATACAAAAAAAATTAGTTTATTAAAGTAGAAACGTTAGTTCAACTTTATCCATGGGATAGCCTATATCCGCTGTTATGTCAAACTGCAATATTTTCAAATATTGGGGTGACCAGTACCTGCTGTATCAAACTATCGTTCTTTGACTTGATACCCGGCCCATGGTCAAATAAGCTGTTTGTAAAAAGAACAGATATAGGTTACCCCGTACACTAGGTTACGGTCATGGTAATGTAAACGTGTGAACATGGACAACGGTAATACAAAATGTCTCTTTCAAAAAGCTGATATTTCAACAATGATGTACACACGTTATTGACAGTAGATGCAGG
The DNA here is from genome assembly GCF_000003815.2 of Branchiostoma floridae. Taxonomy (NCBI): domain Eukaryota; kingdom Metazoa; phylum Chordata; class Leptocardii; order Amphioxiformes; family Branchiostomatidae; genus Branchiostoma; species Branchiostoma floridae. The sequence continues at coordinate 2,708,624 of NC_049997.1, read as the reverse complement.
TTCTGGATAGCTCAGTTATCGACATGTAGAGTGTCTCCCTGCTACAAGCCCCGTCCAACTGGACAGGACGTTGCACGAAAGTTGTGTGAGCATCAAGAAGCAGGGTGGTAGACCAAACGGATTTACTAAAAATGTTCCTAGAGTTCGAATTTGTATCAGTGGCTTACTTTGCGTTCAGCTGATTGGCCATGCCTCCGTCATCTACAGCGCTGCTTTCGATATCACTCAACCGGAACTCGAACTGCTGAAGGGCTACAGTCTGCAAAGACGAGGGATAGACATAAAGAGTAACATTTACAGCAAGCAAATACATGGTGTATGTCACCACATGGACTACTAGTCTAACAAACTCTAAGCAATTGGAGGCAATAATATGTGGATTTCGTAGCAACAAAATTCATGCTCCTGATTGACCAATGGCAGATTATGGCTGTGCTCTAATAGTTGAATGAGGGTGATTCATGTAATACCACGTGATAATCACATGATCATCACATGTTCACACTCACCTGGTTGTTCAGGCCCTGTTGCACACGTTCAGCCTTCAGGTCGACCCCGTTGAACTGCTTCCGGAGGTCAGCAAACGTGCTGGTCAGCTGGTCCGCCTTGCTCTGGATCTTCTGGAGCCACACGCTCTGGTTGCCTACCCTGGACTGGAACTGGGAGTTCGCGTTCTGTAGTTTCTCCAGGGCGTCTGACTGGCGCAGGATCTTACTGTCTTGGTCGTCATTCTTCACTCGCTGCGTACGGATAGACTCCTGCATGCAATAGAACACTCCGTTATTAGTTTCACCAGGTTGTTACATCATTGAATAAAGAGACTCTTTTTTTTCCCAGAACTGTTGTGTAACAGTGGGGTTCAAGTGCTGCCAAACTTACCAAAGGCAAAGACTCTGAGCCTTTTGGCGTAAAGATTTAGGCGTTGACTTTGTGAGCTGGCGGACCGGATTCAGCGCAGGCAAGCTGAATCACGGGAGCCTTGACACTGTTTCTAGTACTCCTTTCTTACACTTGCTTCATCTGTCACCGTCCTCAGGGTAATTCTGACTGATTCACATTGTACTGCAGCACTCGCTGCTTACAGTAATGTGGTAACAAATGTTAAGTATTTACCTTTACAGTGACTGCTTATGCGGATTTTTACAATGCTGTCCCAAACAGGCGTGTGCTATATCATCATCATCATCTTGTCAGTTAATGTTACTGAGGCTGGCTATATACGTAATAACTGCCATTTACCTTGTCATAACGGTAAAACAGAAAACCGTCACAATATGAATATATCGAACAAAGCAAGAAAATAATGAACTATTAGTTACTGTTAGTTTTCTCTATCTACAATGAACCTCTACTTCAATCGGCAAGCCAGCTGGGTGCAGAGGTTTCAACATGGCATAACATATATATCATATTTTTAAATCTGACCGTATTCTCCGTTAGCGTGCGCTGGAACAGGCCCATTTTGAGATCCAGCTGCCGTTCCCCGCGTGTCTCTTGCCGGGCCTTGCGGGCTAGCTCGTTCCGGATGCTGTTGGTCATGGTGCGGATCTGGTACACGGTGTTGGTCTGGTTATACATGGACGCCTCCAGGCGCTGGGTGGCGCGCTGGGCCGCCTGCATGCCCTGGTTCAGGTTAAAGGCGACCTGAAACATACGTAAATATTACGTATTAAGTATTACGTCTCAATTCTTATCAATCTTCATTTACTTAATCATCACTACGACAGCAAACATGTACATTCTGAAGTAACTTTCTCTATATAAGAACCACTTAGCCAATAAGAGCACTTTCTTGTGATAACTTTACCCATTGACACAAGTATCACATCGTGTCAATAATGATCACCTGTCCACATAGATCTTCTTAGGTCATTTTGACTGAACAAATATTACTATTTCAGCTGAACTTTATTCTTTATTGTATGTTTGTTTATTTAATTCTTTCCGTGTCTTTTTCCCTTCGTATTCCAGTTATTTTTGTTGACTTTTCGTTTAAGTGCATTCTGAACGAAATATTTTCACAGTTCCCCACCTGCTGAAGTCCTCCCCTCAGGTTCTCGTCTCCTGCCTCCAAAAGTTGAAGCTGTCTCCGCAACTCCAAGATGTCTGTCGTCCTGTTGTTCATCGCAACGCGGAAGTTTCTTTGTTCTGATAAACAATATACAAAACTTTAAGATGCCCCGTTTAATCAAATGACCTATACAGAGATCTCGAGAATTTAAAGCATTGGAGTAAAGGAGCGGCACCGGCAGAAAACCTGTGGTCGTATCTTAATCTTACTTTTCGACAGAAGACTAGCATATATGCATGATTTTGACCAGTTTGGACGACGCTTACGACATTATTTACAGATAATTAGACAAAAGTAAGTGTAATGAACGACGCCCAATCGTTCACAGTAAGAAATAGCATAAATCTTACACAACTGAAAAAAAATGGTTCAAAATCGTCAGCAATTGCACTGTATGCTGCAAAAGGAGACGGAGGACCATTGACAAAGCCTTCTCAATTGATCTTACTTGAGGAGTCAACATGAACTAGAAGTAGGAACTCACCAAGGGTAAGGGTATTGATGTTTGTCGCCTGATCGTTAAGCATGCCCCCTTGCTGGTCCGACTTGTCCTGCAGGTTGGAGATCTCCTCAGTATGCCTCTCCACTCGTGACGTCATCTTCTTTCCGTTTCTCTCCAGCTCCACCAGGTCTATCCGCGCACGATTCATGTCCTTGCGTAGTTCATCTGTGAGGAAATAGACACAAATAAGGTTAGCTGAACTTGCATGTAGCCGGTACAACCAGATATTGCATTCTTCTGTTGATATATTGACCATAGGACAATCCTAATTGATATCAGCCCTACAGTGTCGACTGTGGTTATAAAGTCCTCTACGAGAATAACAGTCTCTGCCACATAGGGCACATCTATAAGTTGACTCAGGTCTACTGCAGGGTTCTTTTTTGAGGATTTGCTTTTTTCTGCCATGCACATGAGTCTGGTTTCTTCTTTTTTCTAGAGGGCCGGTACAACCGCACTTCAGAAATCAGTGGGAATCAGAAATCTATTGCAATAAGAAAAAAATAGGCTCATTTGCTGCAATTATATATATAGTTCTTTTTCTGCAATAATAGCTTAAAATGACATGACTGTACATGAAGTCTTTTCTAGCTGAAATCATTACTTTAATTAATTTGATTTGAATCATTTTGATCTTATTCATTTGTACAAAAATACAAAATATAGTAAAGTTGAGTTATAAAGTAAAGTTGAGTTATACTAAGACTACAAAAACTCACCTGCCAGAGGTACAAGCTGCTGCAGGTCCTTAGAATGGTCCTTGGAGTTGGCCTGCAGTCGGTCCGTCCGGGTTTCCAGGCTGAGTATGCTATCGTTTTGCAGGGCGACCTGGAGCTCCAACGTACCCTGTCTGGCGACCCAGTCTGTGATTTCTGACGCGTAGGTCTACACAAAACAGGACGAGAGATACATAAGATGAAAGTAAAACTATATGTGAGATCGTGTGGCGTAATCGGCAGCGCTTTGGGCTCAGGCCCAAGAGGTCCCTAGTTCGAAATCTGCCATGTCAACGATCTTGTGCCCTTTGGAAAGGCACCTACCTTCGACTAGGGCAGTCCCTCGGATAGGACGTTAAATGGAGGTCAGGTGTTCGGGGAGGGCCACACGCCGAACACGCTAAAGAAACCACCGCACATATCGAAAAGAGTTGGGGTCCTTCCCAGAGTGAGTGGATCAATCCTTGCAGTCTGGCCTCCGGGTTGACATCTTGCAAAAGGTGATAGTCACTTTTTATGTCAATCCTTTCACAAGTCAAATATGGTAAAACTGAATAAATAAATGTAAAAAACACCCTTTTCAAAATGACAAACATTCGCAATGATTATGATCTGAAATGTCAAACTTGCCTCCAAAGTTGCCTCCACGTTGTCCTTGAGTAACACCGCCAGTTCCGCGCTCTTCCCGAGCAGGGTCTTCTCGGTCCGGTCCACCTTGCTGGCCAGCGTACCGACCTCCACCTTCATCGCGTCTATCTGCTCCGTGTGCTGGTCAGCTTTCTGCGTGACACGCACGTGCACGTGATAGTCACATGGTTATCACGTGGTCACTCAAAAAATATTCTAATTGAAGTACACTATAACACATTATTTGTCGCCACACCTGACTACTTAAATTTTTACGGTTGCAATATCTGCTCATCGGTTGGTAATTTAGGAAAGGTCGAGTCAGTCCATTTCTAAGCTCGTGCTATACCAGGTTTATGCAAAGAATATAAACCATGCCAAAACACTCCATATCACTGATAAAGTGGCACAAATTTAAACCAAGCTTTGTTTCACCCCCATGGAATACAGAGACTTAAACGACCATTCTAAACGAGGGACACCAGAAACTTTCGTGGCCCTACTGAAACATAGAGGCGCGTCGCCCTATGCACCATCGGTATGGGAAGGACTGCAACTTAAACTGAGTAAGAAAATCTGTTCACCTGTTTGAAGTACTGGTTGAGTTCCTCCCCGGACCTGATGGAGTTCTCGTGGTTCCTGGCGCGGCGCGCGAGCCCGGACAGGCTGGCGGTGTGCTCCACCAGAGTGCTCTCCTGTTTCCTGTTCCGCACTTGGAGCACGTTTATCAGCCTGTTCAAGTCTATGTCCTGTATTGAGGGTAGAAATATAAACATCATGAACATTACGGTGTGCTGCACCAGCGTGCTCTCCGGTTCCGCACTTGGAGCACGGTTATCAGTCTGTTCAGGTCTATGCCCCGTGTGAAAAGTAGAAATATAAACACCATGAACATTACGAAGTTCAAATTGAACTCAAACATGGTGAGCAAATGAATATTTGTTTTCATACCCATTATATTGATAATGATAATTTAACAAAGTTCTTGCCCGGGGGCTAATTGCAAGTGACAAAGAAATTAACTATATATAGTATTAACCTGTTGCTGAACGTCGAAAACAATACAAATTGGATTCCAAAAGGCTAATTTGGTAAGAAAAGGTTTACATAGCCCGCAAATGGTTATGCTTGCAAGGAACTTTAGGACCTTTAGACGATTTTCCCTGAGAAAAATGGTATAATGATCTTAAAAGTTTGTACCTTTCGGTTGGTCATTTCCCCAATACTTGTATTTGTATTGGTATTTTCAATGGTGAAATGCATAATTGTTTTTGAATTAGTCTTTTTCCCGACGCTATTGATCATTTTTTTATCACTTTCTTGGATTGTTGCAGCCGAGTGCATGCTACAGGATACTAGACATACTGACCTTTTTGTCCAACAGTCCCATCTTGTACTGGAAGTCTTGCAGTGTGACATTCTGTTCCCTGATGTCGTCACCAATGTTGCTGATCCGGTCCTGAATGTCTGATACTGTGTTGATGTTGTCATTAAGAACGCTCTCCAACATCTCTCCCAGACTCTAGCAAAAGGACAAGAAAACATTACGTTAATCCTCTACGACGCCATCTTCCACCACCTGCCTTTTGATGTGTGTAATAAATCTTGTTTCCGTCTTCCTGTTTATTTGAGATAGCCAGATATGCATCATTTGCTATTGACATATAGGTCCTAAGTCATTTTCATGGTAAAACTAGTCAGGCACAAGCATAAAAAGCTATAAGAATGATATACAGTAAAGTCTGTACAAGTGACCACCTGTCGTAAGGGCCACCTGGCCATTGTGTCAACTTTTTGGTGGTCCCTCGGGCATTGTTTCCAATTTTTTGTGACCACTTGTCCATATAAATCAGATTTTATCGGCCCCTTGAATGGTCTTCTTCGACAGGTTTGGCTGTACATCAATAGAACCTACCTCGAGTTGGTACAGTTTGGTATCTTGCTCCCTCGTCGCATTGCGAACGTTTGCGACATGCTCCTGAAGTCTGCTGACAGCGGTGGACAGGCGGCGGTCTGACTTCTGGTACTGCGCCACGTGTTCGTACAGGTCGTCCTTAACCTGGGGTAAGGAAAATAAGCATTTCAAGTTACTTATCCTCTTCATCCCATGTGGGACATAAGGCTGTGATAAGGTTCCTCCACTGGGGTCTGTTCTGTGCTGGGGGATGAGCAGCATCCCAGGGGACGGGGATCCCAATGACCACTAGGTCTTTAGCCACAGTGCGTCTTCATGTAGTTTTTGGACGTCCCCGTTTACTCTTCCCCTCTGGGGCCCAATGTAGAGCAAGTTTGGAGATACCGTTATCCGACATCCGCAGAACATGGCCCAACCATTTCAGTCTTCTGATGGCAATTTCAGTAGACAACTGAAAAAACATTTCAAGTGGTGTAGATAATTTCTACTGGTCGGTGGGATTGGTGTAGCGCAACCGCTAGACTGCTGGACTCAGAACCAATAGATTTCTGGTTCTATGTTCTTGGGAAAGTCGTATATCCTGTGTGGCAGGGGAGTGACGTCCACCGAGCCTCACGGCTAATCTGTCAAAAGTGTGCCCAACACACATAAACGATGTGCCAGTTTTTTTTAATGATTGCTACGATAGCATCTAAGAAATGCAGATGTTGGATGGACGACAGTAAACTAAAGATTTTTATTATGATCTTAAGTGTCATTGAGCAAAACAAACTTTTTGAGGAATGCATTTGTGTACTTTTTAAAACCATTTTCAATTTAGTCACAATAAGGCACCAAAGGCTCGAGCCCTGTCTCTTGTCTAAAGCGTTACAAAGACCTATCTTACCCCAAAGTCTGCCTGCAGCCTGTTGGCACATAGTTTGACCGTCCGCGATGTTTGTGAAACGAGATGATACTTTAATTCATAGCCATAGTCATACCTGAGCGCCAGCCTCCTCTAGCTGTGTAATATCGCGCGACTGTTGTGTGACGGACGTGGAGATCGTGTCGAGCTTGTCCTCCAGTCGGGTGATCTGTGTGAAGGGGTTGCGCAGGTCGCTCGCGGAGCTCAGGAGGTTGTTACCTGCAGGGTGGAACCAGACACATTCATATGGTATCTTTCCTTTTGTATCGAGAATAGATTATTTTTTAATGGAAAAAGTCCAAATGGTCTTCATTAGAGGCCAACAGCGTATTGAAAGTCATTCAGACACTATAGTAAAGTGTATATGGTGCCCATCTCTGTTTTTAACAGACCTTGGGCCACACAGCTATCCATCCCTGCAGTAGGGAGCTAGCTTTCTGATAGCCTCTTCCAGGCTCCACATGTCGCTATAAATTGGTCAAACAGACGAATAACATGCAAGAGAAAAAATACAATCGTCGCCAACTCCTCTGACATATGGTATCTGTCTATTTGGCCAATTTGTACTATTTGTTTACATGTAGACAGTTTTCTTGTACAGAGGACGTCGTGAGAAACAACAGAAAACAACAAGAAAGATCCTGACCTATTCCTATTGCGTCATTAGGCAAGAACACCAGCTTGATCTCGTCGATGGCGTTCTCCAGCACCCTATCCCGGAGTTTCAGCCGGGTCAGTGCCTGCGTGTGGTTGCCGGTCAGAGCCTGCTGGGTCCGGATCAGCGTCCGCAGGTACGTGATACCGTTACTCTGCTCGCTGAGACCTGTCTCATGCCTAGGGAATAAGCAATGCGGATCAAACTTGTAGAAATAAAATTTGAGGAAACTGTGTCATATGATAGTGCAAAGTGTGCAAACGCTGGGAGAGGGAGAAAGTCACATTGACGGTATACTGTCGTCAAAGAAATCAAGACGTTTTTCTCTGAAAAGCGTAAAGCGGCCAAAGATTCTCAAGATAACAAATGTTTTAAAATTATGTTTTTATTGAAATAACAAACAAAAACAGATTTTCAAAACTATATGAAACACAGACATAATACTGCACAAATGTATAATACTGCAGATCTGTCGAGTTTCATTGACTCATATTCAAAAATAGGATTCGCTGCTGATGACATCATCCTCCGACTTCCGGAACATCAGTGAAGCAAATGGTACATCTGAAGAAGATCGACGTGATTGGTGAGTTTTTCTTATTTTGTGTTGAAACAAAGTTTTAACCTTTCAACATTGCTGATTTAGTTCACCTGTTGATGACAGTGAGGTACTCCCCCAGCAGGTCCCTGAGCCGCCCGTCCTCCTGCCGCAGCTGCCTGTCCACCTCCTGGCTGTTCCTGATCTCAGCCGTGTGGTTACGGATGTCCTGCGTCAGGTTTGCTATGGCTGAGTCACGCCGCTTGAACTCTGCCTGCGTTCTGTTTCGTAAAAAAATGGAAATTACAGTAACATTAGTTTCTGAGATGGCAGTGTACCTTGTGATTAGAGTTGTTATCTTATCGCTAGCGTACCTGTTTGAGCACAAATGTACGATAAAGGTCATTCATTGAAGTTCTGAGATGGCAGCGTGGCGTTTGCCATGAGATGTTAATTCAAAATCTGAAGGTTCCGGGTTCCTAGCAGGGGACCCGTGTTGCGGCATTGGGAAAGGCACTTAACACCTACATGTATTTCCCATATCGACTCAGGTTAAAATGAGTACCTACTAGTAGGTTAGGTTAGGTTAGGGACGTTCTCTAGGATGGAAGTGACTGAGAGGACGCCCGCTGTCAGAGGAGATCCATGTGCAGTTCGAGCATGTTTAAGAACTCATCACGCTTATCGAAAAGAGTCTCTCACACTCACAGTGTGAGTGCTTCAAACCTTATACATAGTCTGGTTCTCTGTTGACATCGTGAAAATGTGATAGTCCCCTCATGATATATCAGATAGATTTAGAAACTACATCTATGCATATACACACTTATAGTAAAAGATACAGCTTGACCTTGTCGTTTTGAAATTATTGACAAGACACTACCTTATGTTTAGATCGTTGAATGTCCCCTCCACGTCTGTTCGCAAGTCCGTGATAGCCTGCCCTGCCGAGGTGAAGGACTCCCCTAGATCGGTAGCCCTGGACTGCAGCTTCTCTATGGAGCTGCCCTGTATGATGATTCTTCTGTCGTTTGTTCTCATGCGGCGGTCGTGGGCCGACAGTTGAGACTTCAGCAGGTTGAACCAGTTGCTGTGGTTCTCCAGGGTGGTGTCGATCTCCGTGATGGAGAAATTCAGTCCTCCAATCAGCTGGTAGTTGACGGCGGTCCTGAAGGGATTTACACAACAAAAATATCAGGCAAAGTTTATGATAATCAATAGAAAAGGTGGGATCTTTCGTCTTCTACTGTCTCCAAAAAAGAAGTCGAACCCAATAACCAAGAATCTAGAGATAGCTTTTAAACTAACGTAGACACCTGCTATATTGTTTTTACACTGTTTGTACCCTTTCTTGCAATTAGCCCACGGGCATGAACTTGCAATAAACTGTATTGTTATTTCTTTACGGTAGCGTACTTAGTCTTTAGTGAGTAGCCCTGCCTCTGGAACTAGAAGTAATGAGTTTGATTCCGGCTATGTCGCTCACCCGACATGCACGCTACTGGAAAGGGTTGCAGTCCTTAGGACGGGATGTTAAACAGGGTCCATTGTTCATTATGCTGGTATGGCCGAGACGAGCCAGGGGAGTTTCCCAGGTACAATAATACTGTGCATGATGTCTGTCTTCTCTGTCACTAAGCACGAGGTCAAACAAAACTCTTATAAAATATGACCTTTGACTACTCTAAACAAGATATGAACACATCCAAACGTCATTTATTTGCAAGACACACCCAACATGGTTAAAGACTATTTTTGTAACAAAATAGAATATCCCAAACCCTTATTTGTAATTTCCAGCTCCAAAATGCATTTTCCAAGACAACAGCTTCTTACACTTCTTTTTGACAAGCCATCCTGCAATGCACCCTCTACGCAAGCTCATGGCTCTAATTGAGAACTTTTCACCAGTAGAGTATTGAGATATTTTAAGGTAGCGCCACCTGTCGGTGATGTTGCGGAACTGCTCCTCCATGACGACGTGTCGCACCGTGGAGACAGTGCGCAGTCGCGAAACGATATCCTCCAGGCTCTTGTGGTCCTTGCGCAGACGGAAGAGTGTGGTGTTGAGGTTGAACATCTCACCGGAAAACCGGTTCTGTCTGGTCCGCAGGAAACTGTCGTCCACAGTCAGCTCCCGTACTCTTTCCTACAGGAATGTCAGAATAGCAAAATAAGGAAAGACGTAGCTACAAGGAGACGTTTGAAAAATCAGATTTTACTACCATTTTTCTCCCTACGATACGTAGATTAAAGTGTCATGTACAACATTAAGAAAGGAAGTATAAATGATATTTTGTATAATGGCGTTACTACATGTATATGAAAACGATAAAGGCTTGGGAAATAAAAAGCCATAGACCAAGATAATAGTGTGTTCTGCCATATACCATGCAACAAAGTGGTAACGTTACCTTAAGTTACACTGCTGTAAAAGTATGATAAATTTGAGTTGACAATTGTAGTTAAAGTTTCAGGACCCAAACTGACCTCCACCTCATCACCTCCTACTCAAGAGAAATCCTTACGTGTGCTTACCACACAACAAAATTGTAACGTAAACTAACCTTAATTCCCACTGCTGTAAAAGCATAATAGATTTGTGTCGAAAATTGTAGGTACAGAATCACGACCTGAACTGACCTCCACCTCGCTCAAGTCTTAGTTATATGTGTCCCTAACATATACTATACAACCAAGTGGCAACGTCACTTTAAGTTTCATTGCTGTAAAAGTATGGTAGATTTGAGTTGACTGACCTCCACTTCATCCGACCTCCGTTGTTCCTGAGACAACATCAGGTCCAGACCTGAGATATCGCTCTCGAACTGAGAATCCTTCTGCTCCAAGGACGATATCTTCAACGTGTTGCTTTTGACGAGCTGGGCAACCTGTAGGAGTGGTAGATGTGTTAGTTACTATGAACAAAAGGCACACGAAGGAAGTAGTATGTTTGCAAGTATAGACTAAATTTTGAGACCAACTGCGAAATAAACCCAAAGAGCTAGGGT
>NC_049997.1:2683700-2697585 GCF_000003815.2 Branchiostoma floridae | reverse complement strand
TCTCTTGAGTTTAGCCTTTTCCATTACTTGGTTCTCGTTAATAATCTGTTCAGCTCAATGTCGTTCAAAAACTCTCACCTGCTGAACAAGCAGTGACTTCAAAGGTGTGTACAAACGAGATTGGTTGCAAAGTGCGGGCCTTACGACTCCATATTTCAGAATCAGGTAGAATGTGATGTAACATTTACGACATAGGACATTTTCTTTAAAACCAACAGTCCCTGGGCCTCCTGTCTTCAAGTTTAGTTCAACACTTGATTACTTGGTTCTCCTACTCACTCTACCTGTTATGCTTAAGATTGCTCAAATAATCCTCTTACGCCTTACAACGTATACACGCTAGAAACAGTTAGAAATTATGGCGTGACATCATGAGATATTTTCTTCAACACCAACAGTGCCCCTTTCTTCACATTTAGTTGAAACCTTTTCCAATTACTTGGTTCTCTTAATCACTTCACGGGTCTTAGTGGCAAATGTGCAGATGTTGACACACTGGCAGCACCAAATCCGTAGGTGTTTTAGCACCTTTAGACAGATTAGCCGTGAGGCTCGGTGGGCATCACTCCACCATCATGGGGGCAGGGGCATGGCGAGTATCGGACTCAGACCTACTGATTCTGATTCCTTGCGCCACACAGACACATCTGTTAAGCTTAAGATAAAGTTTATTTATTTTTATCTTGCATGATAACTATTATTTTGCAAGATTGTTCAAAGGCTCTCACCTGCTGAACCCGCCGTCCAACTCCGCCAATCGCCTCGGTGTTGTTCCTGATGAACAGCCGGAGTCTCCTGGCCGCCTCCTGCGCCTGCGCGAGGCTGTCCGCGTGCAGAGTCGTGGTGTTCGTCAGCCGAGAGATGACGTCATTCTGTTTCTTCAGAGACCTGTCTAGACTGATGATGTCAGCGGATATGTAGCGCGCCTTGTTATCTAGGCCTAACAGCAGGCTGGTGTGGTTTCCTGCCGTCGACTCCAGCTCCTCTATCATGTTGACATGGTTGTTCACCACGTAGTCGACGCTCTCGAGGTCCTCCTCTATCCTGTATATCATACTCAGCTGATCTTCGATGTCCTTCTCAGCTCGTTTTTCGAAAGTCTTGAGTTCCCTGAGGTCGGCGTTGTGCTGAGAGATTCTCCTGCGGCTGGTTGAGGTCTCTCCCTCCATGGTCTGGATGCGGCGGGCGTAGTTGTAGAGGGTGTTGTTTACATACAAAAGCCCGTTGCCCAGTTCGTACAGCCGGTTTTCTGCAATCATACATTAAACATTGGTCATTCCAAAGTCCTTGACTCCGGCAAAATAGAGGTATTGTAATTGAGAGTCAGAATCTTCTTGCGGGAAAATGCTCAGCCAATCTACCTAATTCTAGCGTAATATTAGTGAAACTTATGCATACTCTGTGCCTTTTGTTTTGCATCACACATCTACAGCATTTCAGTACTTTTTATCCATTAATGAATTCAACCCAAAAGGATTGCGTGATCTTTTCATCATGAGCCAAAGAGTAGCACAAATCTAATTCTGAACGCAATGACGTCTTCAACGTGTCACAGTCCATACTCCCTTTTATGGTTGCTACTAATGTTAATAAGAACATGGAGCAGACTCAACATACCTATCTTGAGCCTGCTAGACAGGAAGGCGTTCAGAGTGGTGTAGTTCTGCACGGATGACCCCAGGCTACTGATGGCCTCTATCTGCGTGCTCAGGACACGCTCGAAGTTCGACACGCGGCTTTGCTCGGACGACGAACTCTTCAGAAGTTCCCGGATGTCTCGCGAGTGTTCGATGACGGTGTCGTTCATCTTACCCATCGCCACGGCAACCTAGGACGCATCCGCACATGCGTTAGGAAAAAAAAACTTTCCAAACACGGTGTGTTTTCCAAATTATAGGCATGCTGTCAAACATTCTTTTAAACCATCAAGTTATCTACATATATTGCATGATGTCTATCAATGTTTTAGCTTGTTCGTGGTCACGTGGTCTTCTGAATGTCGCGGCCACATCTATCATGGGCTGTCGTGCACTTCTGATGAGGTAGACGTATCAAGCAGGCTGTGACAAACCTACATGTAATGCTGACAACGATATAAGACAGCCTTTTCGGTTTAGAAGACAGTTGAAATTTGTTAATTAGACGTATTCACAATTGTCTAAAATACCGTCAATTTGAAATCGTATGACTAGCTGTTTGTGGAAACGAAAAATAGAAGTGTATGAATGTATACGTAAAAAAATATACTTTTTAAGTCTTTTATGTAGTTTGATGTCTTTTCTATCATACTTTTCGTTCCCGAAGGCTGACCAACCGGCCCCGGTTTGGAAATGTGGCGCAGGCCTTACCTGCACGACAGAGTCCTTGATCTCTACATCCTCCATCTTGAGGTCAGCGATGGTGTTGTACTGCTCGCTCAGGGACGTCTCCACGGTGGACGTCTGCAGACTGAGGCGTGATATGGCCGCATTGTGCTCTATCTGGGTGGTCTGCAGAATGTACAGATTCGGAAATTGTTTGGTTAATAGCTATGTACAGAGATTTCTCCACAGTTCACAATTTCGGTTCACAAGTAGGCTGTAACTTCTGAGAAAAATATGGCTGCGTTGTGCTCAATCTGAGTAGTCTGCAGAATGTACAGATTTAGACATTGTTTGGTTATAGATTTCTATATTTTATGTCAGATATATATTGTATTGTAGGTCGATTTCGATTCACAAGTAGGTTGTAAATTCGGAGAAAAGTATAGCTGCATTGTGCTCAAGCTGAGTGGCCTATAAGAATGCATAGATTCAGATACTGTAAATGCATTTAAGTTCACAGGGATTTAATTTCGCGGTAGCGGGAGATGGACTTTTCGCGGTGGTTTTAAGTTCGCGGTAGCACCATGCACTGTAGTCCCTTACTGCCATGGAAAATGTTCGCGGTGGATTTACATTCATGGTGAAGGGGCCACCGCGAACCACCGCGAACATTTCTGCATTATCTGCATTATATTATATTATAATATCATAATTATACTAATGAACTCCACTTTTCTTCATATAGACTTTGTCAAAGAAGAAACATTTTGAACCTAGAGAGAGAGAGAGAGAGAGAGAGAGAGAGAGAGAGAGAGAGAGAGTTCTAAGTATCTAAGCATAGTAATTGAGACAGCCCACCCTTAGCCGTGCGACCCGTTTCTCCAGCAGTATGTCCGTCTTGGTCAGGTTCTGCAGCGCCCGCTGTGTGCGGGTAGCCTCCACCTTCAGTGACGTCAGACCCGTGTCCTGGTCACGGATGGTGGCCTCGTGGTTGTCTGAGATGCTCTCCAAAACTGACACGATCCTGTGGCAGGAGAGGGGTAGGGAAGCATTGAGTTGAGTTGGGCTTATCAAGACCCACAATTATCTTGACAATGTAACGTTGCACACTGGCCATTATGTGCATAATTGTACAAAACAACATGACTTAGGCCCCCATTCCACTTGGCGGCGCTCTCACGGCGCTCTCACCGCGCTCTCACGGCGATGGCAAACTTGCCCCATTGCCGTGAGAGCGCCGCGATGGCAGAAAAAGCTGCTCTAGTGGAATCTCTCCTGCGACGCCAGCGCGCTCTCCGCGCGACGGAAAACTCAAAGGACAGCAATTTTTATGGGCTGCCAAGAACTTTAAAGATTACTCAACGAATTTCAGAGATAAAGAACGAGATTTCTTACCTTTTGTGTATTTTATTGTATTTCAAGTCATACTTTTACGTCTTACGTAATTTTAAATTACAAAATCAAGGCTGTAAACAAATCCAATTTTGCTCACTGTAGAGTCGTTCAGCGTGAGTCTAAGATTATCTATACGCTTGACTTGCTGTTTTTTTTAAATTAAATTTGCCATGTAACTTGTTCAAAATGAATATCATTATCATGCCAGGTTATTATCGTAAATTATAGAATATTGCAACGATTTGATCTATTTAAAATAAGTCTTCTTTAATCTCAATCTACAGGTTAAGAACATGAAAACTAAAATGTTATTCTGTTAACAGTTAAAAATAAGACATAATAAACCTTTGTGTTCTTGATTATTCTATCTCAATTTAATTCATTGTACATTTTTAACATTTCTCCGTGTTCTTTCTCGTCAATTTGTGCTAAATCTAATCTGGAGTAATCCTGTGACTCGAAACGCTGAATAAAGCACCGTATGTGTAGTTGTCCTATTTGTTTTACCCATGATTTTAATTAGGAAGTGATTCATGACACAAAAGTATGATTTGACAACAAAATTCATCAAAATATACTTCTTCAAGAATAAAGACTGCATGAACTATAGTTGAGAGCGCAGCGAGAGCGCGGTAACATCGCCGTCCTAGTGGAATGGGGCCTATCATATACCATTGTTTATACCCCCTTTCCATTAGGACGGCGCTCTCACTGCGCTCTCTCTGCGACCTCAAATTGGGAAGAGCGCGATGAGAGCGCGGTGGGATCGCCAAGGTCGCCATGAGAGCGCCAAGAGAGCGCGGTGAGAGCGCCATGGTCGCCATGGTCGCCATCACCTCCGCGACTGTTTTGAACCTGCTCAAAACAGTCGCCGTGAGAGCGCCGTGGACGGCGATCCAACTATGAGCGCAGAGAGCGCGCCAAGAGAGCGCGCAGCGAGCGCCGTTAGCGCCAAGAGAGCGCACAGCGAGCGCGGTGAGAGCAATAGGTCTGAACAGTGGTTTAAGGTGGGTTTACACCTGCGTATATTTTCAAGTGCGCGTGAGTTCCGCATGAAATTTTGTCAATACGCGGCCGAACGCCCAACATTTGGAATTTTTTTGGAATAAATTAAATTGTAAGTCGAGCCCATCTGGCGTTTGAATTACGGCTTCAGCGTTTTCATTTCGCATGAGATGCGTATGATTGCAACTGAAATGCGCAACAAAATTTTCCGTACTGCGAATAGATTCGTATGGGGTACGTATGTTGGGCGTTTTCCGGACGCACACAACGTCTACCGACCGCATGCCTGACGCACCTGGTGCTAACTGCATTCCAAACGCATTTCAGGTGTGTCAGAGGAACAGTTTGTGTTACATATACTTTTGTTTGCGAGCATTGCCAATAGAGTATTTTTGTTAGAGGAACCCTTTGTACTACGTATGCCTTTGTTTACAGGCAGTGCAAGTAGAACATTGACAAGTAAACAGTGAAGAGGTTTTTTTTATTCATTTGCGAAGCAGTAAAGCAGTGACACTGTGCTTTTACAGAAATGTGGGCCATCATTTACCTTAAGAAATTATGTGCACTGTTAAGATTGTGTTTGTTTTCACTTTGTCCTTAATGATTTCCCCTATCATCTTAGTATTTCAACTACTATAAGAATCACACTCATACACACCACAAAACGTATTCAAGATCTTTATCAAACACGTAAATTAAACAATTATGAAACCTTACGCCCTCTTTCAAAGTTGTAATATGGCTCTATATTGCACCTTTATATCATGTGGTTATACACACACAAAAAAAGTGCCGTTATCAGCAAATTAAGTCAAATATCTGTTACACAAAATGGCACGTGTGTCACACAAATTGACCCAGTGCTTGAGCAGGTTCCTCTACATCTTCCCGTCCCTGGAGGCTCTGTTGGGACCAGTGTCCTGCATTCATGGTGTCCTGCAAGTTGTGACCATCTCTGCATGCCCCCTGTACAAATTCGTCAGTCCTGGCCTGGATCTGACATCATAAACCGGTAGATTCCAAAAAAATCCCTATCGACCAGAGGGTTTGTCCATTCTGTCCAGAGCTAATAGAAGACGAATATCACTTTATGGTTGTATGTCCCAAATATTCCGATATACGCAATTCTCTATACAGAAGGCTGTCATTTTGTACACAAGGATTTATCCAAATGGACCTGAAGTGCAAATTCAAATACATAATGACATGTGACAATCCCTGTATGACAAATATAGGAAAATATATCAAAGAAGATTTAGACATTAGAAATTCCCCAAATGATTGTAAAAGCCTCCAATGATTGTAAGAAACTTATCCCATAATACAACTCCTGTATTAGTTAGATAAGCCTTAACTAAAGTTAAGTACAATTGTTGTGCAATAAAGTTATATACATCTTGAGATGACAGAGTCAGATGCACCTTCGTATTTATTCCAAATCTGGAGTGTGCGTCGATCACGCTATCAGTACGCGTAGTATGCGCAAAGCGATCGCAGAACGCACGGTACTAAATCGTGATCTATGTGTGCATTCGTTATACAGTCGCTCATGGTGCGTTGTGTCTGCGCTGTAAGAACGCTATGTACTCGCATTACCGCGATTTCCGCGTATTACTGCGTGTAAAGCGCAAACATGTAGCGTCTTCATAGCGCAATCGACCGATGTGGGACCACTGTATTGCGCATCCATAACGTTTTGGGCACCAAACTGCGTACGAATGATAGTTTTGTGCATGTCCAAAACTATCAGACGAACTGGGCGTATATTTTCGTTTGCCTGCGTACGTGAAACTTTCTAAAGACGATTCAAATGCGATAGAGGTGCGACTTGTGCGTGCGGCCGCGTATTGAAGAAATTAGTCAAAATGTCGAAAAATGTCAAAACGGAACTCAAGCGGCATGAAAATATACGCAGGTGTAAACCCACCTTTATGATGCCAATTTAGCTAGGACGGCGCTCTCACCGCGCTCTCTCTGCGCTCTCAACTGCGGTTTGTGAAGAAGTATATATTTGACATAGACAGAACCCAGAGAAATGTCCAAAATGTACCGCTGATGAACAATTAAACAAACTGAGATGGAATAAGCAAGGTTTAAAAATAAAGGTTTATCATTTCTCAACTTTTTTTCGAATTTCAACATGATGACATTAGTTTTTTTGTTCTTCATCTGTACATTTAGACTATTGAAGTCCCATTTTCAATTAAATCGAAGTGTTTTAGTGTTGTATGATTTACACCAATAACGTGGCATGATAAAGATATTTATAGTAAACAAGCTACATGACAGATTTAAGAAAAAACAGCAAGAGAAACGTGTATATTTCAGTCTGAGTGACTGTACAGTGACCAACATTGGATTTGTTTACAGCCTTGATTTTATACTTTGAATGTTATGTAAGACGTAAAAGAATGACTTCAAAGATACCAAAATACAGTATACGTCAAAAGATTCGTTCTTTATCTATGAAATTCGTTGAGTAATCTTTCGAATCTTTGCTAGCTCATTAAAAGAGGCTGACATTTGAGTTTTTCGTCGCGGTGAGAGCGCGCTGGGGTCGCAGGAGCGATTCCACTAGAGCAGCTTTTTCCGGCGTCGCGGCGCTCTCACCGCGCTCTGGCCAATTTTCCATCGCAGCGAGAGCGCGGTGAGAGCGCCGTCAAGTGGAAAGGGGGCCTTAGCCCTATTGGCGCTCACCGCGCTCTCTTGGCGCTCTCATGGCGCTCTCACGGCGATCATTGTTGCATCGCCATCCTCGGCGCTCTCACGGCGATTGTATGGCTGGGCTCCATACCGTCGCCGTGGTGACGGCGCTCTCGCGGCGATGGCACTCCCACCGCGCTCTCACGGCGCTCTCACCGCGCTCCCATGGCGACCTTGGCGATCTCACCGCGCTCTCACCGCGATGGTCAAACTTGCCATCGCCGTGAGAGCGCCGCGAGAGCGCCGTCCCAGTGGAATGGGGGTATTACAGAGGAATAACATATCCGGACCATAGACATGGATAGAGAAGGGGAGCATTAACATTTTTGTTGATAGAACTTGGACTTACAATTCAGAACACACATTATTTACTAGTATCCTTTTGTGCCATTATAGAAAAATTCAAGGAGTAACATAGCTCAACTGATAGCTGATACCAAAAAGTCAGGATTTAACTCATTGCGGGACAAGGCGGGAGCGGCACGGGACCGTGCCTTATAGAGGAAAACAGTCCAACAAGTCGCAGGATCTAAGGTCTATGTATGGTAAAGTAGCCATGAAGTGGACTTGTTAGTAATCTCATTTGAAGTTTCGTCAAAACGTTTGTAAAACGTCAGAGATTTCCAAGTCAAGTTGAAGGTTTCTTTAACCATTAGAGAACGGGATAAAATTCTGGGTTGTCACAGGAGACGTAGGTACACTGAATGAAGCTATAATCCATGTTGACACTAACCTGCCGAGTGTCTGTAGTGTGTCCGAGTGTTTCCTGGTTTTCCGGTCAAGCTCCAGAACTGTCAGGTTCAGCGACTGTCGGCCGTCCGTGGCGGTGGAGGCTGGGAGAAAAGATTTCACACGAGTCAGAAGGATATTCATATCTTACTTACAAAATGGTATAGTGATACAGAATAAAGTGTCTATGATAGAACACACCAAGTAGATGTCCTTTTTTTTAAATAAGGAAGCTATCAGTGTTAGCATTGTATTGCAGTTCTAAGCCATCAGGTTTAAATGAAACGACTGTTGATAAAGTTATCTTCCAACAAAGAGTTACAGCAACTTTCGCGAGTTTACGTTCTGAAGTGATTTTTCATTTGATCCTGAAGAAGGCGACAGTAGTCGTTGATCCGTGTACTTTGTACAGTGTTGAGAAAAGTTTAGCAATGTAATACAAAACAAACACACACACACAAATTGATTAAAAAACCTACGTTTTTATACAGCTAGTGGTTAACACCAGACAAAACGGATAGTTGTTATACCAGTTGGCCTAAGCTGTCTGTGTGACTGCATACAAGTTGACTACAATGCGCAATACGTTTCCTTAGAGTTCAGGGATTAACATCAGAAAATAGACAGTCGTTCCTCACCTAGCGTGGCCAGTCGGCCTAAACTGTCAGTATGACTTGTCATGGTAATCTCTATAGCACCCAGGTCTTCCCTCAGCATCCTGATGTCGTCACCGACCGTGGTGAGGGAGGTCTGAGTCTTGTAGATGCCGTCGCTGTGCTGGTCCCGCGCGTCCTGTAGCGCCCGAATCTCCGCCGAATGTGCTTCAGACACGTTATGTAGCCGCATCAGGTCTCCCCGCGCCTCGCGCTGTTAGGGTCAAGGACAGACGTCATAGTTGAGTTGTACAGTTGAAGGCTCACAATAGGCATACGATTTCACATCATGCTTCTTAATGTCCTTGAAAACCATAAAGGTAAGGTAATGCCCTTGAAAACCCTCCTTTGCCTTGTAAAATGTATTACCCAATCTGGCGACTTTGTGGGTTAGAAGAAAACAAATAGGGTCTACCTTTTTCCGCGTCGGTCAAAATTTGGAGGAGGGCTTTTCAAATACAAACATACAAAGGAAACTGTAATTCCAAGACCTAGCTCAGGGAGTAATTGCTACATGTAACATTAAAGTATCTAGAAAAAGTCAACAGACAGTGCAGAAAATTAAGGTGGCATGTGGTTAACAAGGGACTATTCTTATAAGAACTTCTACGGAATGTAATCTAAGTTTTTCATTGAAAAACTGACAATGGTAGAATTAAAACAGTTCTTTCTCTGTGAATTATGTACTATAGTTTACACGATGTTTTATATTGATAACTTTATTGCACAACAATTGTACGAGGTACAAAGTATGGCATCTACATAACTACAGTTCTATAGCTAAACTAACTAATACAGGAGTTGTAGTATGGGATAAGCTTCTTACAATCATTGGAAGCTTTTACAATCAGTTGAGGAGTTTCTAATATCCAAACCTTCTTTGATATATTTTCCTATATCTGCCATGCAGGGATTGTCACATGTCATTATGTGGGCGAAGCCCAACATTTAGTTTTTCCTCAGATATTTGCATATTCCAACCGGAAATCAGAAAAAATGGAAGCTGTAAACATGCACTCCACGTTTCAAGCTTTTTGATTGGCTTACAGTCGCACTTTCTCGGTTTTACGTCAGAGGTGAACCTATCAACGCACAGAACACAATCGGCATCGACTTTGATAATAGCCAATCAGAACTCAGAAAAAATGGAAGCTGTCAACATATATTCCGCGTTTCCAGCTTTTTGATTGGGACAAAGTCGCGGACTGTCTCGGGTGTACGCAGAACTGAACCAATCAACGCACAGGACACAAAATGGCATTCGGCATGCAGTTTGACAATACTATAGCAGCTGAGACGACCAAACAGGCGCTCAAGGAAGAAGTTGCCCGCCATGGAATGAACGAGATTAATAAATTTTCACACAAAAACGTTATCTTCAGAAAATTGGACCTTGGAATCTTGCAAATTCAACGGTGAACAGACGTGCTCAAGCAACGCAATACATTTGTATACCTGTTAAAACGTGCGCTTGTAACATGTTGTAGCACTGTCTCAGTGGTATTATTCACGCGTGGTAAACCAACGCTCCATGATCGAATCCATGGACAGATAATGTTTTTAAATTTTTTGTTCTTTTCTAAATCCTTGTGTATAAAATGACAACCTTCTGTATAGAGAATAGCGTATTTCAGAATGTGTGGGACATACAATCATAAAGTGATATTATTCTACTAATTATCTATCACTTACACAGGAGCAAATGAAGCGATACTTTTATCCGTTTCGGTAGATAAAACTACACGTAGACAAACCTGGATAATGTCCATGATGTTTGACACGTCCGCCTTTTCTTCCAGGAGATTTCGGACATCTCGTATGAACAGGCTGTGTTTGTCCAGCACTGAAAACTGCTCCTGAAAACAAACAAATATAAACACAAGTAAGAAAAACACTTGTAAGAAAGACAATAGGACAGGTGTGCCTAAATGTATGAAAAGCTTCCCATTCTCATGCAGTGCCCCAAAGATGACGATTGAATATGACAGCCAGAGTTCTTTCTTAAAATGAGCAAAATATTTTGTTTACATGATAAATGATTCATACTTGCTGCTTGTATTTTTCATTCATAATTGCATAGAAAATGTATACAGAGTGCCACACATGGTCCTTGCTACATGTACGCTGCATATTGGACCCAGTTGTGCTTGTTTGCGATCGTTTGTAGTTGCTTGTCGTGTTTAGGTATGTCGTAATATTTATATTTAGGATGATTGTTTCATGTAAAAGTTTTCTGTAAATAACATCGTTTGCCTACCCTATTTTCACGCTGCAGTAACATTATACTGCTGTTGTGGTTCTTGCTGTTGTTGTCGATTTCATAGAGCTTCTTCCTCAGCTCGGACCTGGTGACGTAACTTCCGTCCAGGTTGTCAATGCTGGAGGCCAGCTGCTCGTACTCGGCGAAGTGTGTGTACGTCTCGCGCTGTAAGGTCTGCAAGTTGTTCCGCATACGGCCCAGGTTCAGCGCCTGCGAGAGAGAAAAGGGTACAAATGACGGTTGGTCTTGGCAGTTGATTTTGATAATGATAGTATAAGAAAGCATTGATTCCTGAACTAGATAGAGCGAAATGGAGGGATTGAGATAGACTGGTAGGCAGAGAGACAGAGTAGGGTCTGCAAGTTGTTCCGCATACGGCCCAGGTTCAGCGCCTGCGAGAGAGAAAAGGGTACAAATGACGGTTGGTGTTGGCGGTTAATTTCAATAATGAATAGTATAAGAAAACATTGATTCCTGAGCTAGATAGAGAGAAATGGAGGGATTGAGATAGACTGGTAGGCAGAGAGACAGAGTAGGGTCTGCAAGTTGTTCCGCATACGGCCCAGGTTCAGCGCCTGCGAGAGAGAAAAGGGTAGAGATGACGGTTGGTGTTGGTTGTTGATTTTAATAATGAATAATATAAGAAAGCACCGATTCCTTTGCTAAGCTAGATAGAGGGAAAGGGAGGGATTGAGATAGACAGGTAGGCAGAGAGACAGAGTAGGGTCTGCAAGTTGTTCCGCATACGGCCTAGGTTCAGCGCCTGCAGGAGAGAAAATGGTAAAAATAACGGTTGGTCTTGGCAGTTGATTTTGACAATGAATAATATCAGAAAGCACCGATTCCTTTGCTAAGCTAGATAGAGGGAAAGGGGGGGGGGTTGAGATAGACAGGCAGAGAGACAGAGTAGGGTCTACAAGTTGTTCTTCATACGGCCCAGGTTCAGCGCCTGCAGGAGAGAAAATTGTAGAAATAACGGTTGGTCTTGGTGGTTTCTTTCAATAATGAATGATAGCCGATGGTCAGGTCTACTGGAAGGAAGGTACTAGGTAGAAATGACGATTGGTCTTGGCGGTTGAGCTAACCTCAAGAATAAATGCTATCTTAGTTAACTCGCATTGATTCTTCCATTTATGGTATAAGGAATATACAGGACGATTTGTTTGCATGGTTCCCTCACCTGATCCGCTATGCTATCCTCTATGTTGTCATCTCTCAGCGCCATCAGTGTCAGGACCTTACTGTGGTTCTTGAAGTCCAGCTCCAGTTTGTACGAGGCTCCCTTCAGGGCACCTATCTGCTGGCTGTGGTTCCCCAGTAAGCTAGAGGTGTTCAGCATCTGGATGGTGTGACCGTTCACGATCTTCTGGAGGTTCTGAATACCCACGTCCTGACTGGCGGAGGACTGGCGCAGCTTGCCCAAAGTCTTGTCGTGGCTCTTCACTTGACCTTTCAGTTGGTCAACGGCGTCTCTGATGGACAGTGGAGATGAGTACGTTGCGTTATGATCTTTATGATATATCATTTCCGTAATAAGAGAATGCTAAGTTATTACCTCATGAAGTTAGTTAAAATGCATCCCACACTTATTGTTGTATTAGGCTGTGTCATCTCCACTTTCATAGGCCTTTTGACACATAATTGCGGAAGCACTAGAACAGGAGGCCTATGATAGTCCACTGGTACTTCATTTTATCTGGTACCTACGTTCTGATCCTATCATTTTCCGAAAGAAGAGAGTCCAGGGAATGTGTACCACTGGGTTTGATTCACGAAGGGCCCTAGTCATTGGTCTAGCGACTTCATGAGATATTTATGTAAGAAAATAAGAATATCAAAGTATTCACGATGGTTGTAGATCAACAAGAAATGAAGTAGGCTTTTTTTAAATATCGTTGCCAGAAGGATATACTTATGATAATAGCAGTACAACTTACATCTCGTTTCACACTCTCTCTAAGATACGAGTGCAATTTCGGGACCATGTGGAATTACATTTCCCCCACTTTCTACGTTTTAGGTTGAAACATTTACCTTTGCTTGGACACAGACTTGGTGTAGGCCTCGCTAGAGCTCTCCAAGTTCAGGATCATGGTCATCTGTTTGGCCAGCCTGCCGCTCATCTCACCCTCCGTGTTACTCAGACGCGTCATCTCGTCGCTATGGGAACGGAGTAGTCGTCTGACGTCATCCACGGACTGGCGCATCTCGAACAGCTGGCGGCTATGGTTGGAAATTGTCCTACGAGAAGAGCGCTTGTTACAGCAGTGCCGTACATGCTACATCATCTACATGGTGTGCAATCTTTAAGCCTTCAAAACTAGTGTTAAGGAAAGAAGGGCCTGGAGACAGCTCTCCATCTTCATAGCTGTCTTGTCACCGCAGCGACCTGGAGATCAAGAGACTAGGTAGGTATGTAGGTTTAACGTTACCTTCTAGCATAACTTCAAACATTCATCAACTTAGTCCACAGTCTAAAACTGGTCAAATGGACGTGCATTGAAGAAACACGTTAAAAATGTGGGGATTGGGTGTAAGAATCCTACATCCAATCCCCACATTTTTAACTCACTAGGATGAGTGATGTAACGTCAGTGTTCGACTTAGGACCAAGTGGTCCCAGGTTCGAATCCTAGCCTGTCATGTCACCTACCTTGTGTCCTTCCATAAGGCACTTTACATAACTTTCCCCACTCCACTCAAGTGTTCAAATGAGTACCTGATATCGTTTGGGGTAAAGGGTACACGTAGTGAAAGGCTTGGACTTTGTGACCTAAAAACGTCTATGGGACTTACTCTCCAAGCAGAGGTTGAGTCGCGTAGATATAGTAGTAGTC
>NC_049997.1:2657160-2683600 GCF_000003815.2 Branchiostoma floridae | reverse complement strand
ACTACTATATCTACGAGAACCAACCTCTGCTTGAATAGTATATGGGACTACCTTTACCCTCTGTTTGTTTGTTTATTTTCTGTTCTTTGTATGTGGCGATGTTAAAATGAGTTACTAGTACTAGAAAACTTGAGGGCAGTGCCACATTGTCTGTCTAAAAGCAAACGTAAAACAAAAGAAACTAGAGTTCGGGGACCTCATACCTTCATGAAATATTTATTGCTTTTTTGTGGATGGTATGTATGTTTATAGTCGGTTGTATTTGAGAGCAATGGTTATATAATATAAATGTTATGGGAAAGTAGTGGTGTATTTATTTAATGACACAGAGGATGTCCATCTGATTAGTAATTATCAAAATGTGACACTTAATTGTGTAATGTGCGTTTAAGAGGTCGACGGCATATGGTAGCGTGGTGTTCCTTACGCTTGATGTTTGGCATTTAAAATGTCTAAGGTTGTCAGCATTATTGAGGTTCGACTATGTGCCTCAGAGCGGTGTGGTGGGAGGAAGTTGGGAAACTCAGAAAGAAGAAGGGATGTGGCCAACTTTAGTCAGATGGTGATTTGATTTTCCACCAATATGTCATAACATCAGCTGTTCACACGGTACAAAAACGAGATGCACACTTTCCTCTGACAGCCCTACACCAACTGTAAGATGAATACTTGGCGCCAACCCCGTCTGCTAACAGCTGTCACCTCACCATCTGCTGCGAGCTAAGCCCATTAACAAACACATAAAGCACGATGCCTGTACCAATATATCTCAAATATAGGGGTGATTTCTGATATTATTAGATCGATTATAACGACAGATACGGCTCCCAAAATCTCATTGATTCGAGCTTTTATCACACCCCACCAACACAACAAGTATGAAACCAATTCATCCAGCCGTTCTTGAGTAATCATCTACACAGACAGAGACACATAACAGAAAATATAACCTCCATTCCATGACATTTCATGGAGGTAACAAAAAGTTGCTGCTCACCGTTTAATGGGATTTAGTTGGTCTCGCACCTCGCGTTGAGCGGACACGGGGATCAGGCTGGCTCCTGATGAGATCGACCCGCGTACCGGCTGGGTCGCCTGGAGAGTGTCCACCTTCTCTGCCAGCCGTGATAGCTGAAATCAACACAGAAAGGTATTATGATTACCACCTTTACAATGTACTTTACGAACACATCAATATCAACACTGATAGTATACTTCAACCTGCCCGGGGGCGTACCAGGGGAGCTATAAACTTCATTTTCAACCAATAACTGCTCGCACTTTCCACAATGGAACGCCTTGTCTGGCACGGTCGTGGCGGCTCCCACTGTTGAGTCTTTCCGTGCCAGGCAGGAGGCCTGCCCGTCTTAGCCCGGAATTTGCTTATTAGTATATATACGTATCACATTTCTCACTCAGTAACTAAACCCACTAGAATCATCATTACGAGGACATACGTGGAGCTACTAAACATGGAACCATTAGCTCACCAGGGTTGCCGAGTTTCGCACAGATGATTCTATCTGGGACTGAGACGCCTTCGCGTCTCCCAGAGCCTTTTCAAAGTCGGAGATCTGGTTGTTCTGGACGTCCATGTTGTTAAACAGCTGAGACATAGCGGAGTTCTGGTTTCCTAGCGACGCGTTCAGCTTCGACACCAAACTGGTCTGGAGATATAACAAGAATCAGACGTCTTACTTACGACATCATAGCACACAACGTAATAATTGCAAAAACGCCGTGTTTCAATGATTGGATGATTTTCATTACCTCTAGGCTTGTGTAAGCACGTCGATCAATGATGATGGTGATGACCATGAGGCGTAATAGATCAGTTCTGTACAGTAATTACAAGCTGCGTAAGGTCAGACAATAAGGATTCTAAGAACAATAATTTCATCCACAAAAAATTGTTTCATTATAGAAATTTTGACAATTGTTGGCAGTTTGGCCTAAAATCGACAAAGCTCGAATTTCCGGTACTTTCTTAGCCCTAAAAACCCCTTGGGTGTTTTATGGATGTGCCAACGGGTGTGCCAAAGTGTAAGAATTCCCAGAAATTTGTGTTTTCGTGCAGTGATTAACATACCTGGAATTTCATCTTTTGCTGGAGGGTGAGCATGTCGCGCTTGACTCTGATGACGTCCTGCTTGGCAGTCTCCACCGTGTCCCACATGTCTCGGGTCTTATCGTCCAGGTCTCCTATCAAGTTGGACTGCCAACAATCAAACAAAACAGTCGTTGATGTAGGTTAGACATCCAGGTAATAAGATACGCCAAAAAGTAGTGTCAGTGTCACTGACAAAAACTGGTGGATATGCGTCTGACCGTTTCCACAACCATGTCCAGTTACTACTTTTGGCGTAAAACAGTCATCTCTTTATTCCAAACTGCTTTGGCTTAAGCACAGCGTCTACTGTAAACTAACTATTATCTCTTTCTCTTATCTCAGAAGTAACCTAAAAATAAAGCCTTAACGTTGTCATTAAGATATCTAATTCTGGGCGGTTACGAAAAGAAAATCGTCATATCTGGCCGTCCGTTAGTTGATGCTACGGTCCCATACAAGGAAATGTGTTCATATGAAACGGCTTCCGTATCTACGACTGAACATGCTACATCAGTCTGACATCTGTTACCGACTGTCGAAGTTTTTTTAAGACGAATGCCTCCAGGGAGCCTACATGACCCACTTTCTACCATTACAGATATTGAGGTCCTAGTACTTCCTGCAGTAGAGATGTTCCTGGGTACTAACATTCCAAACATTCCCGTGGACTATAGCATTCCTGTACAATTCCTAGAATTCTTGCAAACTGCACACAATGCTATACCATTAGACTCGCCCATGAGGCGTCGTCAAAACTGTTTAGACAAGTACTCACCTGCGAGGCCATAACTTCGTGGATCCGGCTACTTTTGATGTCCAGTCCTGTCACCTTGGAGACGTACTCTGTGATAAGATTCTCCATGGAATTTACCTGAGAAGAAAGTGATCTAAGTCCATAATGTTCAACTTCACTTGATTTCAAAATATCCTTAGAATACAATTCCCATCATTTTCCACTATGGAATTACAGTATTCTCAGTACACATTTATGATGGAAATCTGCATTATTGGCCCATTGATATCTATTGAAATGCAAATTAGATAAAGGTTTGCATGATAAGTATCTAATTACGTAAATCATCACACAAACTATCTTAATACCAAAAATTATGATGATCCGTCGTCACTCCGCCCCCCCCCCCCTTCCCTTCCTTGAATTATTCTCTTTCAAAGTCTGAAAATCAATCGGGTTCTCCAGTTCAAACAAGTCGATAGGGGTGCCTAAGCTAAAGCACTCACTCTCTGTGGCAAGAGCTATCTACCAGTTAACAATCATTACCATAGTATGTAAATAAGGGAAGACACCACACGTCAGTTGTGCAGTGGAGTTTTCCAAATAGTAATGAAATTATAGTGTCATCTAAAAATCCCTACGAATCATTCTTTTTCATGAAAAGTGTGTCCCATTCTGGAGACATTTTTGTGGTTAGACACACAACAATGTATTTGATGGTGATGACGAAAGGTCAAAAGTTTAGTTTAGTAGGTCACCAAAGAGACCTTTGGACCTGCATGATGATTGGAGGTTTTTACTTATTGATCTCTTCAAAATACACGTAAAACGTCAGCGGTACGGACAGGCATTCGTCAGTCCCAGTATCACACATTACACCTAGTTGGCTGCGCGGTGAATCAGTCATGCCTAGCTTACCCCTTCCCCAGATTGTAGTTTTGTTCACAGTTGTGGCGGAGATGTCCGCCACAGACAACGGGCCTATCTTCCACACACAGTACGGAGACGTGCGAGGCATGTTCACCGAGGAAGGTGCCGTCATCTTAGGACTACCCTTCGGACAACCACCGGTCGGCGAGCTCCGCTGGAAAGCCCCGAAGCCGTTTACGGGATCGTGGGCACCGCACGTCCGGAACGGCAGCGCTCCGGGCCCGGCATGTCCGCGGCATGGCTGCGGCCCCGGCTACAAGGACACCCATTTCATCTGTTCACGGGACAGGAAACTCAGCGAGGACTGTCTGTATCTCAACGTCTTTGCTCCACGCACTGTCTTGGCGAACTCCACCGTTAGACTACCCGTTATGGTCTGGTTCCATGGAGGTGGTTATGATACAGGTACGGGTTCTGCCCTCGCTTACGACGGACGCTTTCTGGCCAATAAAACTAGCACTGTTGTCGTGACAACTAACTATAGACTTGGGGCGTTGGGTTTCCTGGTGGCCGGCGAGGGGGAAGACGCCGCGACAGGGAACTACGGAACAATGGATCAGATCCAGGCCTTAAAGTGGGTACATCGGCAGCTTCGGAGGAGACAAAAAGCATGTCACGATTTTCGGACAGAGTGCCGGGTCCGACTCAGTCGGCATTCACATGACATACAACCGGTCTGCCGACTTGTTCGAGAAGGGCATCATGTTGAGCGTACCTTTCACCATCTACCACAAGTCTCGCGCCGACGCCGTGCGACTCGGAAACCACTTCGCCGAAAAACTGAACTGTTCGCACGGCGACATCACTTGCATCCGTTCCAAGACCACAGCCGAACTCATAGAAGCGCAGGACAAATCTCGCAGCTACATCCCTAACCCGCTCCGCCTCCTGGAGGCGTTTGAGACATGGGGACCCCACTTTGACGGCGATATTCTAACCGAAGAACTTGTGGGCAAGTTTGCCAAAGGACAGTTTCAAAGGAAGCCGTTCATCATAGGCACAGTGAGTGAAGAAGCTAATGTATACATATATGGCGCGTTGAAAGGAAGGTTTCAAAACTTGAACTGGACGCTATTGCTGTAGCCATGATACATTTGAAGGCAGGCCAGGCCATTCGTGAGTATAACCCACCACCATCCTCAGACTATCGACCTTTTCTGTCCCAAGCTGTGGCAGACTGGGTCTGGGCCTGTCCGACCCGTAACGTCATCCGGAGCGCAATCGCCGGTGGAGAATCCGACGTCTGGCTGTACGTTTTCGACCACGCTTTTTCCTTCAAACACGTTTGGGGCGACGATTCAGGGTGCATAGGGCACGTGTGCCACGGGGAGGATGTCCCCTTCGTCTTTCAAGCCACGCCGTTAACGGCAAATATCAGCATGACCCCTGAGGAACAGGTCCTGGCCGACACCATGGCGTACTACTACGGTAACTTTGCGCACACGGGGGACCCGAACAGACCTAACGAACATCTCCCCCGTCCCAACCTCAACATACCGGATAATCTGAACTGGCCAAAGTATAACAAGGACAGCGGGTTTCCTATCCTGAACATGACCACTCCGCGGTTCACTCTGATGCACGACTATCGGAAGGACAAGTGCGACTTTTGGGACAGAGAAGACATCTACACCTGAGGAAAACTGAGTGCTGTGTTCCAGTACAGCATGTTTAGGTTTAATCCTATGAAACATGGTGTAAAGTAAAGTACTTGTTAAAAGTGCATCATAATATGCAGCCAAATTAAACTACTACTTGACGATTTCTGTGCGTCTTCAATGAACAAGGGTTCATATCTATCTATCTACAGTTTCTTAAAGTTTGCCTTAGATATATTCATTTTTTCAAGCAAAATCCTCTGAGAAAACATAACAAGCACTATCGAATCATTCCTTGAATAAACGGCTATATGATTTCGCCAGTACACGCGGGCAAACTCCAACTCTTATCCAAACACTAGACTTTACGCCAATTCTTGTGTCATTTAGGTCGCAGTAACAGGTCCTATTCTATTGGTACAATGGCAGCGTAACGGGTCCACGTTTAGCTAACTCTATTGATGAAATGGCAGCGTAACGGGTCCACGTTTAGCTAACTCTATTGATGGAATGACAGCGTAACAGGTCCAAGTCAGTGATCTAAGCCCAGTAGAGGTATCTCTAATAGAAGCACTGTTTAATGACAACAATGGGTCTTGTTTTGTGTGGGAAGCTCTGAACAGGCACCGGAGCTAACATTTACCCAGTTAGTCGGAAAGATGAAACAGTTCTACCGAGCTACATACCCCCCCAGAACGGTATGCACTGTCAAATAGTGGCGTCTGTTATCTAGAAACTCAAACACGAAGGAACTCAGGGAACGGATTCCCAGGTCTATCAAGGTACCAAAGTCTGGATAGATAAATCTAACGGTGTCACGTACTGTTGCCCAACCCAGTTGCAGTGTCCATGTGCCCGTGCCCTGATAAAACCCTCTAGTTTAATTGTACGACAGTGATTGGCAGTTTTGTTCAATGTGTCAATAGTTTAGTTCTATTGACACAATGAACAAAACTGACAACCACTGTCGTTAATTACAAAGTTTCACGTGACACCCATACATCTAAGCAGGCTACCACGTGATAGCCACGTGTCTATTACGAAGTTTCACGTGACACCCATACATCTAAGCAGGCTACCACGTGACAGCCACGTGTTTATTAGAAAGTTTCACGTGACACCCACCTTCAGCTGCACGGTTGAGAGGCTCTCGGTGACGGTGGACAGCTGTCGTGCTGACTCCTCCGTCAGTTTCTGGTCCGGTACAGGGTCCGGCGGCCTAATGCTCTTGGTCTCCAGGATGTCCACTGTGCCCTTCATGGTGCGTAGACGCAGTTCCAAATCGGCCAGCCTTAGAACAACAGATAAAATTTACATTTCTTTATCTAATAGATGTAACGTTAGTTCACCTTTATCCGCGGGGTAACCTATATCCGCTGTGTTGCTAAACAGGGTATCCAGGGATATTAAGTTGATGGGCGATAGTTTCAAATTGTGCTATTTTCAGAATATTATAGTTTAAAAACCACTATGTCGACTTGATATCCCTAAAGACATTGTTCCTAAAAAGAACGGATAAAGGTTACCCAACGGATAAAGGTGAACTAGCATTACTCCTAACACACTAGTCTTGCCCTGAATGTTGTTTGCCTAGCTAGATGTCTAACCTTCGTAAACGTATTTCTAGTCCTTTGCATGGGATGAAATGATGACTGTGAACTGAAATAACCCCTTAGTTCTACAGGAAGAGCCATTGTCCAAAGCCTTTTAGACCCTATAGCATCCAGAAAAGTTTCTGTACTATTTAAATTTGAACGTTCAAGTAAAAACTGTCTCACTTTGTCTGCACTTCACTCCAGTCGTCGCCCCACTGTAGGGTCTCCTCCTGCAGTTTCCCGACCGTGGTCCGGATCTGGTCCACCTCCGTCTTGGTGACCTGCGTGGCGGCGCCCAGCACGGTGAGCTCCATGGTGTCCATCTTCTCCTCCAGATCGTCCATGCGATTGGCCGACTCCAGGAGCCGGAACACGCTGCCCTGTAGGGCGCTGACCTCCAGTCGCAGCTTCCTCAGCGCTGTCGTGTTCACAGCGCCCGTCTGGATGGAGCTGAGGCGACTCCGCAAACGGTTCTGCCTGTAGAAGCCGTCCAGCTCGTTGAGTCGCTGGGACATGGTCTCCGTGCGGTCCTGAAGTGTTTGTTTTTTATGGAAAGATTCAAAAAATATGAATAAACGGGCGAGGACGAAGTGACGGCGGACTCAAGTTGCATTCAACCTATTTTAGCGCCACCACCTATACAAGAATTGAAAATGATAAATTACACAGTACTATGATAAGAAAATAATTACATATACAGTGAACGTGAACTTGAGTCCATCCCCCCTACCGAAAATGAAGAATGATACCTGAAGTTCCGCGATGGACGTGGCGTGACGGTTACTGTTGCTCTGCACTCGGTCCATGTGCCTCTGGAGCTGCTGTACCTCCGGTACGAGCGTCGTGTAGCTCTCGATCAACCCCCTGTTCTTGTCTATCTCTTGTTTCATCTTGTTACTGACTGGATCCTGACTGTAGCCCGATAGAATCCTGCCGAACATCCCCTGCTCCAAGCGGCCGATGCGGGTGCGGATCCGGCTGACTATCGCAGTGCCGACGTCAGGGCCGGACGAACCTTGCGTTCCGGAAGATTCTAGGTCTCTCAACCGAGTGTCTACATCAGCGAGCTTCAGCAGCAGGGGTTGATAAGAACGGAACGTCTCGTCCAGGGCACTGACCTATGGGGAATAATGAGAACCCGTAAGTGGGCATTTTGCTTGTTTTGTGACCTATTGTACAATATGTACAAAATTTACTTCTTTCTTAATACTGCAGCTTTGAGAGCATAAAGAGAAATGAAATGCAAAGTATACTACAGAAATGTATTTCTCTAGTACACTCAAAACTTCTGTTGTCTTCGAGGGATGTAGATAACGATGTCTTATACGACAGCTTCAGAACACAAGTATTAAGTCTTAAGGAGGAAGAGAGAGAGAGAGAGACCAAACATTCCCTTTCCAAGCAATGTAGGAGTCAACTGAAGCGGTTACCTTCAACTGGAGGTCTGTAATCTCACTAGTAGAGATACTCTGGCTGCCAGTGGAGACGACTTGACTCCGGATCCGGTTGATGTTGTTCTCCACGTCCGTAACCCTCTCCCTGAGCTGCCGGAGTCCCGCCACGTCACCACCGCCCCCTGCCGATCCGACCTGTCCCTGCAGCACCGTCAGTGACTGTTCCACTCGCTCCAGCCGGGTCAGCGCCTGGTCTAGGGCACTGGAGGGCGCGAAGTTTCCGCCACCGCCACCTCCCCGCCCGGCGAACGCCTGTACCTGTCGCTCAAGGTTCACTAATCTGGTGATCAGAGAAGACAGGGAGTGTGCTCGTAAGTTACGATGTTGAACAATGTCTGGATTTACAAACGGAGTTTAGGGTTGACTCGGAGTCGACTCAGGACTGTGCAAGGAGAATCCTAGGTCACTGAAGTAGCGTTTTCCAGCAGGAAAATTCACAGTATCCCACACACATACCCATTTCGACTTTAAAAAAAATGTGCAAATCGTGACAATGTCAAATAAAGTAAAGATAAACGCACCTGTTTCTCAGTTGTGAGATTACTTCGCGAACACCTGATGGCTCTCTGCCGCCCCCGACGCTGGCCCTGAGCGTGTTGACCGTCTGCTCCAGCCCGGAGATGCGCCGATACATCTCCACGTACTGACTGTTGGAGATGATCTTGGACGGGACAGCTTCCATCTGTGGGAAGGCGATACAGCTTTGATAAAATACGAGGATCCGTCAGCTTGTTATTGGTCTTATAAACTACGTATCTACAAGAGCTCTTGTAAATATGCGGTTACGAATCTTTTTTTTTTCCAAAATATGACGGTGTTCTAGCCCACTTAGACCTCATCCCAAATTGGTCACGTTGGAAAAACACTGATTAGATGTCCCGTTTTTGTTCTTCTGGCTGTAACTCACGCCCATGTTTCCGTTCTTCGTTCAACTTGTTCGGGATTGAAGAAAATTGTATCCAAAACGGGTAGTTTGGTTTAGGATATCCCACATGGGACACGGAACCTATTTGGGATACCGACCTGTTTGGGATGCAACAGAGAGTGCAAGTGTGATCACCACAATGTTCTTACATCACTGCTATAGCAGTGTGAAGTAGTCTCTACCAGAGTCCTTGAGTTGCTGCAAGAAATGTAGAAACTGGCCAAACACCCATAGGCTTAACGATAAGCTCTCTCACACTTCCGATTACGCATGTGCGGCGACAGGAATTGTGGGTAGTACGTCAGAGGTGACGGCCCCCGAGACATACACAGAGTACGTCTGGACATTACTTTGGAAATGGAAACAATTGACCAATGGAGAACTACAAGGGCCTTCACCTTTGACATTACCCACAATTTCCGTTGCTGCAAATGCGCACATGGAAGTGTGAAACAGCTTAATTACCAAAGAGGTTAGAAGACCCAGAATAGCCTGTGTCTTACTTATCTGGCAAATCAGCTCCATCGGCCAATTTCTATAGTCTCCGAGCAGACCCTGCGGTGCCTTAGAAATAGTATCAAAGCTGGCAAGGGAATTAGTATAGCGGTGCCCGTTTGACTCCCTTTGGCCAGCTATCTACCTTTGACCGGCTATACTCCTTTGCCAGCTTTGATACTATCTCTTTAGGCACCGTAGGGTCTGCTTGGAGACTACAATTTCTACACCACTATGAATCCAGCACTCATAGGAACCTGGTAGAAACTAGCGTGGAGGCTGAAAACAGCACAGGCTTGTGATGAAGTCTTCACCTTTAGATGAACAGACAGGAAAGCGTCTTACGCTGCCGGCTGAGGAGAAGGAAGGCTGATTGATGGCAGAGAAGTGATTTTGAAAGAGAGAAGCCTTTCTGTTTACTTTCTTTTATACGCTTACCTTCTCGTCTGTATCATCGACATTGATTCCTCCACTTGAAATCAAGGACAAAGACCCCTACACAATGAAGATAAGGTTGTGACTACAAAGGTACCAAATTGCTAAATATATTCTTTACGTGCCACAGAAATGAAATTTCCTTTATCATTCACGTTATGATTTTGATCTTTTCGGAAAACATCTATGTAGTCTACCCCACTAAGAGCTCACAGAAGTCACTTGACTCAAAGAGAACATAGATGTTTCCTGAAAAGACCACATTTTTGTATTCACATTATTTCGCTGGCCCTTTCAACAACAATGCTATACTACATTTGATTGCTGATGCTTGCTTGTTTTTCAATGGCAACTGGCAAATTTTTGAAACAACAATTTCGTCAGCCAATGAATGCAAACTATGACTCCGCGAAAGAGCAGGGAAAGAGATTACTTTTTCGATGCTGTTGGTTCGTTTTGCTGTAATAAGAAAATTCGTAAGGAAACCGCTAAGGTGGCCCAAATCACGTTATTCACTAGCTTAGCTACAATGACTCTTTATAATTGTAGCTATAATAGCCTTTAAACCATTGACTTCAAGCATGTGCAAGTCTTATGTTGGATCATGGAACTGACGCTGCTTTTTGCAGGTGTTTGCTAACACTACAGAATGTACTTTCTGGTCATACCTGGTTTTCCATCCGTGTCACAGCGTCCCCTAGCTCCGACACCTTGCGCTGCAGCTCGGAGATCTGAACACTGGAGAACTGCGAACTCTTGATCTGCAGAACCTTCACACTCTTCTCCAGTTCGGTCAGCCGGGCGGTCACCTCGCTCGTGTCCCCACCCTGAACGACCTGTCCCGCAGACTGGCTACCCGTGTACAGCCGTCTCTCAAGGTTCCTGATGGCGACGCCCATCTTGGTCATGCCGTCCTGGAGGCGGTGGATGCGGTTCCTGTTGTTCTCCACATCCCCGCCCATATCAGACACAGTAGACACGTAGGTGATGAGGGAAGCTTGCATTTCCGTGTTCATCCTGGAGAGTAAAGAAAATACATTTAAGAAATGTTCGCTGATGTTTTATTTCGCGGTAGCGGGAAATGGGACTTTTCGCGGTGGTTTTAAGTTCGCGGTAGCACCATGCACTGTAGTCTCATACTGCCATGGAAAATATTCGCGGTGGTTTTAAATTCGCAGTGAAGTGGCCACCGCGAAAACCGCGAACATAAAACCACTGCGAATATTTCTGCAATTACAGCATCATGGAAAAATTAAACTGTTCCACTTTACGTTTCTTTGATTTTAAGTTGATCTACTGTTTGAATTTGTTATTATGTTCTGATGTTTAAACAATCTCTGTTATACTAAGTTATTCTGAGTTATCTGTATCATCAGAAGTTTACAAGTTCTACTCGTGTGAAGTTTATTGATTCAATTTGAAGTTTTATTTTACGTCGGGGTCTTCCCCCAGAAGGAATTGAAAACTGCCATTTGGAGAAATAGACCGATTGAAACTAAACTGTTTGTCGATGCTTGTCGGCCGGTGCTCATCCTCAAGTATCAGAGAAAAATTAAATCCAGGTAATCTAATAAGCAGTTACTCAAGCGATCGGACAAGATAGCTGAACTTGTGTTAGTTTAAGTATATGGATAGCACCCCTAGAAACCCCAAAACTGATGCGAGCATGCGAAAGAAATTTAGAAAGTTTGTCCAAATAAAGTTGTCTTCGCTATGAAGTCTAAGTAGGCAGGAAGGTTGAACAGATGACGGAACACACAGAATATGATATACCGAACAATATACATTCTTCATTCTTGATCTTTCACATCTTCTTTGACCTTGGAACATTCCATGACATTAGCTCACGTTGTCCAATATCAGATTTGTTTTTGCAATCTAAGGCATGCATATATTTTGTTATTCTGTAGCTGCTTTTTACTATTTACAGTATGGTTGAATTTGTTTTGTTGAAACGGACGAAATTTGATGCCCACACGAATCCCATCCATACAATCAAATCAGCATGGTCTTATGCTCTACAAGTTATTTGAAACACGAGGTCATAGAAGACAGAAAGAAGAGACTCACTGTCGCAGTTGACTGACGTCGCCCTGCATGGCCTCCACTTTGATGACATTACCCCGGACCAAGGCCTCCACCTGCTGCAGCCAAGTCGTGTGATTGGCCACCGTGATGATCCAAGACGCCTGACGTTTCACACGTGACGTATGCATCTGCTGTGCACTGATGATGTCATCAACCTTGACGTCAACATCTTCGTCATCACCACCAGCGCTACGTTTTTCTCTTCTTTGTAAGACTGTGTGATCTGGGTGAAGGCTCTTATGTGGTATTTGCCCTACTTCAAAAGAGTCCTCCCCTATTGTTTGGTTCCCACGGTAACCCCCTCCAGGATCCTCCTCCTCCGGTTTCCATCGCGTGTGCAGGTAAGTGATCAACCGCTTGTTGGTTCTCTGCAGTTCCGAGTTGCTCCGCTGGATGTCGCGCGATTTCCGCATGGACGCGCTGACCATGTCTCTGAGTTGTCTTTGAGATTTCTCTACCGTCAACTTCAGCTCCCTGTTTTCCCTCACCGAACTGGACACGAGAGCTCTCAAGTTGCTGTTCTCTCGCTCAGTTCTACTCACGCGAGATAATACGTGATTTAGCAAGGTCTCTATCCTTGCAAACTTTTCATCAGTCACGGACGACGATTTTTCAGTCGTGACATCGTCGGCATCAACTGTTTCAGAGGTTGTCCTTACCTGAGGATTGTCTTTTCCAGACAGGCTGTGGTCACTACTCTGTAGCGCCGCTCCATCGCTTCTTGGTGGTCCTATTAAGTTATCAGGCGTGACCTGAGAGCCCTGAGCTTTTGTCCTCACGCCCCAGCACAACATCCACAGGACAACATACCTGCTGATACTTCTGTATCTATTCATGATGACACATCGACGAGTACGGATAGCATTCAGTGGCTAAAATGTCTACCTACCTTTTAGCAACTCGGCACGTAGAGCTGTCTGTGATTTTGGCTTGTCGCCGATAACTTGGGTCGAACCCCACTTCCTCCGTTTGGGCTTGGGTCGGTTAATCCAGCTCTAGTGCCGTGGCACAGGGGAAACTTTACTTCAGCTCTTCAACTCTTGCAGTAATCTGTTTTGATCACATTTGTCGGAGCGCACTGGTCACAAGGTTGATCCATACGAAAAGGAAACAAAGTTTTCACCTCAACCTTCTTCTTCTACCGCAACTGCTCCTGTTTAAGTCGTCCGACGGTTTTTTGGTAGCTTTCCAATTCCTTGATCTCTTTCCTCTGATCACGTTTCTCACCAGGTCATCAGGAGTTTCCCGCGGGACTTCACGAGAATTGACGAGATCTTTAAGTTTGCGCAGGTGTAGCTGTGTTTCTACTTCTGCCCCGCGTTAGAGTAGAGTCGTCCATAAATCCTGATTGCCCTTTTAGGGACACAAAGACTTTTCCTGTCGCGGTCGCACGAGTCTCTCTAACCCTGAGCCCCGCAATGGATTCTCCTTCTGACAAGCCGCGGCTCTTGACGACACCGCGACCTCTCTTCGGGTTGCCCTGGCAACGCCTCCAGGCCTCCCGCCCTTTTCTTGATCTGGTATTCGTTGTTCCTGCCTGCCAAATTACTCAAGAGTTGCTCTGGGATGTGACGTGTCACAATTTTGTAAACGATTCCTCACCTCAACTCTGCGTGTCCTCAAAGTACAAATATACCTTTAGCACATAAAATGGTCAACAATGATACTTTGTTCACGAAGAAGACAAAAGTCGCTACATTCTGCCCACTTGTGAAGAAAGTGAGACTTCTGAGTGGCACAAAAAGCGCTCCCTAGCGGCTGACAAAGATGCACACTACCCACCGTCGAAGGATATCTAAGTCTCCGCGCTATTCAGGAATTCTGGTTCCTTAAACGAAGCCGTCTGGTAAAACGTCTCGAGGTAGGAATACAAAGGTAGGAATGTTCTTGCACGAGCCAAGACATTCACCGCGCCAAGACAACGTTCCACCCCCTCAAGAAATTCTGTCGGAAGTTCAAATTAATCCCTCTTCTCTTATCAAGTAATCTTTAATCTGAGTCAAGGAAGCAATATTGCTCTTGTGTGTCGCCCACGTACCTCAGCGGGTCTTCCTCGCGTTCCTCTGCGGTGCGAGTTGACAGCGCAGCGGCGCGACCCGGACAACCTACGGTAGTGTCGCCTTCCCGACAAAACAGGACCCGTGTCAGCAGCACAGACCTTCTACTGTCAACAAGCTGGCAGAACTGACGCAACCAGGACCCATTCCAATCCCCTCCGCTGGCCAGATATTTTCTCTGCTTCACCTTTGGAGTCTGAGACGTCTTCTTGACTCCTTTAAGATCTTAAAGATCCCCACCTTAGCGACAACCCCTGCACGTGGTTCTGATTTCAGGCGTAAACGACTTTCGCTTTCGGAGACGCCGCCGATGCATCAGACGTCTCCATGCGTTAGGTCCGGCTCCGTCCGTCCGAGTTATCGAGCTGCGGTTCACTTCTTTTAATTTAGAATCCCGTTTCTGTCAGGGGCTCTGTTCTCCAGATGTGTCACCTGAAAAAGGAGGAGAGAAAAAATACACTCAGAATCATACTAACATTCGTGAATGATACATAGATATGTATACATCTACATGTACACATTAGATCCATATGTCCAGAACTGTTCTAGCCTTTTCCTAACAGCTGTTGACATTGAGTTGTGGTGACCCAAGTTCGCTTTAGGTTAAGGTGCACTGAAGACGAATGGCTTGTACACAGATCCAGTGACACATTCATGACATACTTGTATTTGTCTTCTGGCGACAAGTTGTAAAATCTGGCGTCCTGATGTGGCTAAACTTTGCGCTTTGGGGGCCAGCGGGCTTCACTATTCTGTCAGGACTTGATTTATATGTAGTGTGTTTACAACTACATGTAGAAATGGTATGTCACTCCCTCAGTCTGTCACATTCTATCAGTCCTTGCGTCCTTTGTGCGTCGTTTCCCTCTTCCCTCCTTTCTCTGCCAATCTGAGTTTTCATTTCTCTATTCTCTGCTCTTTTGTTCATCTTTTACAATCTGTTTGCTTTCCTACCATTTTTCTTGTAGGGCATTTTATTCCAATCACTTTTTTCGTTGCCAATTGGCGTTTTCAATTCTTCCTTCCCTGCTGTTTTGTTAATCTTTGCATTGCCATTTTCTTTGTTTTCCTAACATTTTTCTTGTAGGGTATTTTATTCCAATCGATCCCTCCTTTCGTTGCCAATCGGAGTTTTCAATTCTCTGTTCTCTGCTGATTTGTTCATCTTTCACAATTTGTTTGCTTTCCTACAATTTTATTCTATCCCTGCTATTGTTGCCAATTGGCGTTTTCATTTCTTCCTTCTCTGCTGTTTTGTAAATCTTTGCATTGCCATTTTCTTTGTTTTCCTACCATTTTTCTTGCATCCCTGTCCCAGTTCCCATGCCCCTGCAGGCTCTGTGTCCTGACCTAGAAGATTGTGGCTTCAGGCCACGTGCAAACCAGACCCACAAACGGCATGAGGGATAAACCACCTTTAATCCCAAGGGTATAACTCATCCCTTATGAAATACGGGGGTTATCCACTGTTAGTCCCAGGGGAACGACCAGATCCAAGTAAATCATTGACAAGCTCGTCACTCAAACCTATTAATAGTATACCACGCCATCCCAGTATGTTACGTTAAACCGTCACAGCTTTAGGTGGTATCTCACTGTACTTGGGGCACCGTTGCGGCACTCAACCAATTTCAGACATAAAAAACGAATTTTCTTACGTCTTGTGTATTTTGTTGTCTTTTAAGTCATACTTTTACGTATTAAGATCTATTAAGCAATATCTAAATTATTAAAAAAAAAAAAAACAAATCGGCAAAACAACACAACAGTGCCGCAGTGAACGAACCCCGCAGTGCCGCACCGGCGCCCCAAG
This sequence comes from Branchiostoma floridae, assembly GCF_000003815.2. NCBI lineage: Eukaryota > Metazoa > Chordata > Leptocardii > Amphioxiformes > Branchiostomatidae > Branchiostoma > Branchiostoma floridae. Next base: position 2,667,367 of record NC_049997.1, on the reverse strand, counting down.
TACAGTGAAATACCCCCTTTTGCAAGTCGTAACCCGGATACCAGCAAACCCCAGCCCGATCTAAAAAGAATATCTATCGATAGATATTTTTGAGATCGAGCTGGGGTCTAGTAATCAGGCAAGTCGCGATGCAGTGTTATTTTTCACAGCTTGTGTATTCCAGAAAAGCAATTCTCCAGAAGATACGAGAAAGACTGTCGTTACAAGAAAAACCAATCTGCCAATCCTTACAACTATTTGAAAGACAAAGGGACTATATATTTTATCTTTTGTTCTTAAAGTGTAAACGCAGTCTTATTTTCTAGATATGAAGCAGTTAATACAACCTACCGTCTGAGTGGGGGAATCGGCTCTCCTGAATATCCAGTGGTTCCATCAGAAGACCGGGTTATCATTGAAAAAAGCGTCCCTCATCAGGTCCGTCTGCTGGAGCCGCTGGCACCGCGTTGAACTTCATGTGTTTTACAACAGAACAAACACTCACGGGGCACTGCCGCGGACAGATGTGGAATTTTTACGACCTTCACGAAGTCTCCAAAAGGACGAACTGCTAAAAGAGCGACACGCCCTCGCCCTGAGAAACGACACCCAAGGTATCCACCGTGTCTCCTCAAGTTTGTCTTGAACTTGGACCAAGTTTTTCAGATCTGTCTCAGATCCAACAGCGTCGATGATGCGACCACGTAATCCTTTCTAACGATCCACACACACACGTGCGGTGTCGTGAAAACAACGCCTTGTCTGTTTTTGAAGCAGTTACGGCTGCGAAATACTGTCAGCGAAAATATTTACCCCTTTCCCCGTTGTTTGAGTCTTGCCAGTGATGATAGCAGTTACGGTAATTGCTGGTGTCTTCTGACAACGTGGTGGCAAATCGTCTTCACCTGGTACTGTCTAGACTTGCTCCTCAGCTGCACGCCCTACTAACCCACAGAACTGATCTTTACCCACGACTGTAAGGCGAAGAAAGCGACGTGAAATCCGACCGTGCAGACTTTGCGTCGTCCCCAAACCTCCTACGCAGTTGCTCTCTCGTTCCCAGCACACCGAGGGTCGGTCCGGGCTTAGCACAAATATTTGGCCGGTACTTGTGGGGCCGTGCGGCCGGCTCCACTAATCAGCTGTGTGTGGCTGGGTCCGGCCGCCTGTCAGACTGCAGATGTTCGGGGAGCTCGTCAACATCGCAGACTTCTCCTGAAGAAAAACAGGATGACACCACCGTGTTAGCGACAGGACGGAGTATGATAATGACGACTGAAAGTGGAGCAAAGATGCGACCATCGTTATAAACAGATACAAGTTCTTGGTAAGAAGCCAAGACAGAAATCTCTCATCACAAGCCAGGTCTATTTCTAGAGCTTCTCTCATTATTACCTTCGTCAGAAGGCTGTGCTTTGAGCGTGTCTGTCTGTCCGTCTGTCTGTCTGTCTGTCTCTCTGTTTGTCTGTCTGTCTGTCTGTCTGTCTGTGAACAGCATAACTCGAGAGAAGCCTTGGATGGATCCTGATGATATTTGATAGGTGAGTAGGGGTCGGGAAAACGAAGGTCAAGTTCGATAATGGGCCTTCTAGTTCAATCTTGTCTTTATCACCTTTCAATTGCACTTCCTTCTATTTCTCATCACATATTGCCCCTCAATCTTGCTTTTGCTCCGCGGAGTCATGTAAACCGTTTGATAGTATGTGTGTAATGTTTCGGTCAGTCTAATCTAATTACAGATGTTGGACATAAATGTTGGTGGTTTGACCCCAAAACGTGGGGGGACACACGTACAGTACAGGGTCTGACACATACTGACAGTGTAATCAGAGGTTGTTAACTTTAGTGGACACCCTGTCACTGGTGCAGACATTTGTCCATCGTTAGGTCTAATTTAGATAAAGCGATTATAATGACAACTGTCAGACTTGATACGTCATCTGGGTGGCAGCACTGCGCATGTATCGAATGGCCCTCTTGATTGGCTTTTATGTACTAGCCATCCTAGCAACTTTACTTGATCAAGAATGTCTTAAAACTATAAAATACAATAAAAAGGAACAAGCTACAAAACTAAAAAGGAAGAAGCGAACTACAGTTTGTCAGACAGTTCAATCGACTAAAAGCCAGACGGTGCTACCAATACCCAGAACGTTTAAGTGCTTGGCACTAGAATTTATTGCTTGAACTTGACTTCTAGTTGCTGAAACGATTTCTTCTACTACCAACACGGTTATCCCTAAGCTTAAGACCAAATCTGTGTCTGTGATCTTACAGAGCTTCGTGTTTGGGGAACACACCATGATGGCTTGAACTAAAGACCTTTTTACGTTAGTCTTTATGTAAAACGGATTTTGTAGTGCACTTGAGACAGTGTTATGATCATGACATGCTAGTCTTGTTAAAAGAACGGTTCAATGCCCTCCTATAAACTACAAGGGATGTACTATTCTCCTCATCAATGTTGACAAGCCGGAAATGTGTTTGGAATATACCAGGAACCCGTTTTCCTACTGATATAATCAGATGTCAGAAGGTGGTCGCCTCAATTTGTCTTCTTTTTGGCGAGGATCGAAATCAACGCAAGCTGTGGCAGGGTAAGATGGTGAATGTTATCAAATATGCTTGTATAAAGGTCGGCAGTCTAGCTTGCTTTGTTGCTAGAATTCTGCGAATTATAGCTTTTATTATATCATTATTAGATCAAATCTAAATGGTAACAAATCACACGGATTATGACATATTTCTATCACTGACAGAGTTTGAGGGTATGCGCTGTGCGCCAAGGAAAAAGTTTGAATTAAGCTGGCTTCGACATTATAAATTGCAGAATCGCGTTGTGGTTTATCGTCCGACGAAAATGGCGTGCTACGTTTCACAATGCCGTCAGAAATTCACCCTGTCAACAAATAATCTGCTAGCGTCTTTCTAGTAGGTGGCACATTCGTTCTGTCGCCAAATGACGTGCTGGCTTCTCCCGAGTAGGCGGCAAATTCGGCCTGTCGCCAAATGACGCGCTAGTTTCTCCCGACTAGGTGGTAAATTCTGTTTTACAGCTCATTAGGCTTGTTTCGGGTCAGAGGTCGCGGTGTCCCACGGGCGGGGGATGGTAGGACGGACCTGCCAAACTTCGCGGGTTATCTTAGGTATTCCCAGAGACAAGCCTGACCTCATTCTGCTGTGACAAATAAATATGGCTTCATCAAGAATACTCCACCACCTTTCCCCAATGGCACCCTATCAATCCTCCTTCTACGGGACAAACCGACCGTTACTTGGTCTTACTTACCCAAAAGGGACAGGACAATTGTAGGCAAATTGCCAACGAAATATAGCCCGAAAACTTATAAATATCTATGGTATTTGTCAGATTTGTCATCATTTAAGTATTGGATACGCAAGACTTACTGAACATTTATGTCTTGTGTAGTGTCATTGAAAATACATTTTCCAAGATTTCGTGAGAAGATTTTTTTTCAAAGTATTTTAAAACTACTTGAAAACATTTCAAGATTAAGTCAAGTCAGCAGCAGCCTGAGTATCAGCCTGGTTAGTTTACCAGTTAGTTAACCAGGCTAGCAAAAACATAACAAGATTTATGCAAATAATCTCAAGGTTTGGGAATGAACCTTACGATTTTCTTCAACAACGGGTGAAGAACCCAGAATGGGGGTCATTATGATTCGTTTTGTAACAGCGGTTTATACAAAATATCACACAGATACACACATTTTAAAAGGTTAGATACATTCGGTCACATATTGCTCTGCTTAGTTCAGAAATAATCCCCTCTTTGTTGCACTTTTAATAATTAAAGTCTTCTAAACTGGATAGGCTTGCCTTCACCGTGAGGTCAACTTGAGGCCACCCAGCGCTGCCGCCAAATATTGCATGTCGGCTCGGGCTACTGAAACAACACATCCCCCGCTCTTCCTCCGGACTTCCCGCCATGCTGACAGACGAGAGATCTGCCCCCTCCTCAACAACGCGCGACCTACATGACCCTTCTCACTACTACTTCGTCAATGATACGTATCATAAACAGTAGTAATTTCCGTTGCTGTGCAATAGACATCATTATTCTCACATCTGTAGACGTACCATTATTTTAACTTTTTTCACATATGTATAGGTCGTTGTAAAGACCAACAACACATCAGACAGCGAACCATACACAGGTCAGTCCAAGTTTAGACTCTGATCACACACCTCTGACTCCAGTACCATTTCTCACTCTCTCTGTTACAAAAGAATCTCGTTGAAAACCACACAGGTTAACCCTTTTTTAGTGCTTTCATGGCTTTCAATAGAAGTATGACGGAGCTTTCCCCTCTTCTGGACAAGCTTAAGCCAGAAAGCCAAAGAACTGCACAGAATAAACGCCGAATTTCTTTTCCTCAGAATTTATGGAGACGTCTGCACCGCCCAAACTTGGAAGTGATAGCCAATTTAATTAACCAAAGGCGGTTCAAAGATATGCGCTTCTGAACTCTTAATGTAAAATCCACGAGTTCGATTCCCACAACGATTCAAAGAACAGACGACTTCAGAGCCTCTATCCCGAGGGAAAGCCACCCACAACAGTTTTTCGGGTTGACCTTGACCACACTTCGCACTTAGTCGCCAAGGTCAACGTTTTTCGTCTGCAAATAAGCAAAGCGTGCCCTTCGGAGTGAACACTAAACCATGTAACAACCAATCGTTACTTCCAAACTTCCAGACGATAGTCTGTGGTTAATGCTAAGCAGGTCAAAATGCAGGTACGGCGAGCACTTCTTGATTATTTCTTGCTTTCACTAATCTCCTAGCAGATGCTGGATCTGGCGCAGTGTCAAACGAAGGTGGCGATTCCTATAAAAGGAGACAGATGTCTAAAAACAAACCCTGTAAATCATGAAGATTGTCAGACCTTAACATCTGTCTCGATATTATAATTAGCCTTTACGAGCATCACTATTAAGTAATATGAAAATAGAAATACATTGTTTGTACACCTTGGAACTTCTTGGTAACTTGTCGTTGAGGACTAACGTTACTTCACTTATAACATATCAAGTTCTACTGCTCGTTATAACAGCTGCATATAAAACTAAGCTTGTAAACATTAAGCGTAGTCTCCCTATCATGGGAACCATCCTCAATAGTTAGATGAAGGTTCAAACTCTTCTTCTGGATAATATCAAAAATTTTATTCAGACGTTTCGGAAGACATCCATCTTCCTTCCTCAGTGACAAGAAAATGAAGACAAACAATTTCATGGAACAAAGAATAATTCTATGTTCTAAATAAACAAAAAAGGTAACGGCTAAGGTGTTCTTGTCACTGAGGAAGGAAGATGGATGTCTTCCGAAACGTCTGAATAAAATTTTTGATATTATCCAGAAGAAGAGTTTGAACCTTCATCTATTTATCATATCCTGGATGTCTAACCTTCACAAACGTACCATCCTCAATAGTGTTCACTTACTCCCGTTGTAATACGCTCTCGGCAACATTAGAGACTATCGCTACTCTATTAATCAACTTTAAACGGTTTGCCACCGAGCCACGGCGGTGTGGTTTCCGCGGTTAGAGTCAGCTTAGGGACTACAACAGACTAAACAGTTTGTGGTTAATCCAGCCTCGCCAAAGAAAACGTCCGGGTGAGCATGAACTAGAGTCGGAAGTTAAGGAATCAGAGGCTGGTAAGATGTTGCAAATGTCTGTCATGTTGCCAATTTTGACAGCTGTCTACAACTCTGAACTTGGAGGATATCAAGCTAATTTGGTTCGTTGCCACTACAATCACCATTGCCTTGTTGTTACTTAAGATTGTCGGAAGCCGGTGAAAGCACAGGGAGAGAGAGAGAGAGAGAGAGATAGTCACGCAATTGTTTTGCTGCACGTTAACATCATCATTTAGATCTTCAGTCGGATATATTGCACTGTATGGTTTGTATCTAGATAATCAGGACACCTGACTCGTTAGCAAAGGTCAAAGGTTAAAATAGGGCTATGCCCTGATTACCCAGATAGTTGCACCTGTACTGTTGACCGCCCAAACGACCCAAGATCCTCGTTTCTCTCTCTCCACACTTTGCCTATCTCAATGTTGCGATACTGTTTCCAGTGAGACAAGGCTACTCCGTGGGTGGCTGTATGGTATAGTCTAGAAATCCAGTCTCCCGGGGCTGATTAAAGATGTCAGTCCAAAATACTTTCACGTTGCAATAGCCACTGAGGGAGGGAAGAGTGGTCCTTTTCTATGTGAGACAACACCTTTCTATCCTGGTGCTCAGAATATCTGACGCGTGTCCCCTGAGTAATACACTGGAAACCAGACTTTTAGGCAGGACTGACAGAGAATCTGTTCGGGAGCCAAGGCAGTTCTTCCCGAGGAACTTTCGAAAAGCACTCCGGGGAGGATTCATGTAGGGGGAGTTTTCCGGAGGCAAAACTCTTACTCCCCAGAGTGCTTATCTAAGGTCCTCGGGAAGACCTGCCTTGGCTCCCGAACAGATTCTCTGCCAGCCATGGCTAAAAGTCTGGATTCCAAGGTACCTGGGTGACATACCCTCGGGGCCAGCCGGGATCGGGCAGCTAGGACAGTTTATTCGGTGGCCCAAGACAGTCAACCCGCCGATCTCCTATTAGCGCTCCAGGGAGTTAAAGCCCGATTGAGGTCCACCTGCCCCTTTTCCGTCTGGTAGCGATATGACTGCTTCGGGCTTAAACTTCCCGGAGCGCTAATGTGAGATCGGCGGGCTAACTGTCTTGTGTCCCCGAACAAAATCGCTAGCTATCCGATCCTGTCTGGCCCCCAGGGTAGGGTGACGAAGATGACAGGGCAGAGAGTGTTTAGTTTTACAGCATCTGGTGTGATGCGATCCTTATCGAATTAACGACTGGAAAGAGAGATAAGTGAAGCCAAAAATAACTCACGACTCTGTTAACATTTCTCTTCTGTTGGATCTGGTTAGAAGGGTACAGGTAACAAAAAAGGGGGTCTGGATTAGAAGGCATCGACTGGGGTCTCAGAAGCTCGCTTCTAAGCAATCTGTATGAAATCTATATCTACTGCATTAATTCCCACATTTACATCATTATTTCATACTTAGAGCGGTTAAAAACGGCGCAGAAACAAGCCGCGCTAGGATTCCCTGAATATTGTACCCCACAAAAATCAGACTTCACGGCGCCCTCGCGCCACTGCTGCAGCATCGAATATTTAATACTTGAATGTTGGTACGGAACGGAGTAGAATTGCTTCTTCTTATTACGTAGAAAAGTGTCCCCAAAATTTACTTTGATAATTGAAGTTCTACAACCCTGACTCGGGCTAATACTGCTTAGTTTGCACTTGCGTCAAGCTTGCGTCACTGCGGGGTTCGTTCACTGCGTCATGTTTTGTTATTTTTCCGATTTCTTATAATTTAGATATTTTGTAATACGTAAAAGTATGACTGAGAAGACGACAAAATACACAAAAAGTAAGAACATTCGCTCTTTATCTCTGAAATTCGTTGAGTGTAGTGAGATACCACTTAACGCACGCATGGAAAACCAGGCTACCGGCAATAGGAAATCATGACTGAAACTGAAAGGCGTCAATCGACGATCGCTTGATCCCCATGTTTGACATGCACCAGTGTGGCTCACACGGTTTGTACACAGGTGTTGGTATTGGTTAGCATCTTTCATCGTGGTAAGAACTAAATGCATTTACTTGCTACTTTGGGAACGAGATCATGTTACCATAGTAACGCACTCGGGTGTAAAACACGTGTCCAGAGTACTCCGCACACAGGTCAGACCGAGGGTAGAGGGTTAGAGATGCCGAAGCCGGGCCATCTCGTTGTTTACGGGTTGCTATGAAAATAAACAGTCCTCATAAGCCAGTTGACAAGTATATTTTTGATTCCTTGTTTGTTTATTGGTAAAGTTTATTTCGACTGTCAGTAAACTAAGTGAACCATGGCCACACGCTAAAGATTCCAACAACCGTTATTTTGACAGACTATACTGCTGGAAAAGTAGCTCGTCGCAAAAGCAAAAATCGAAGTGCGAAATGTAATACAGAAACAGCGATTACAAACATTAGAAGCACCATACCAGTATCAGCATTCAAAGACAGTATGGGGCTTCGTCATTGAAAAGCGGTACACAATGTTTGAAGTTCGATATACAACGCCCAGTGTAACATGCCATTACTTTGGGGTAGGTTTTGGATTTTTCATCAAAGTCTCGTACATTTTACCTGATATACTAGAAAATACTACGTTATAAAGTTTAAACGTATTTATCCTTAGTCTTGATCTATTTGTGAATATGTCTCAAGTAATTTTAATGTGATGTCCTGCCTCGATTTAGATGTGTTTTACGCAGCGTTACTTGGCTTTAAAAAAAAATTGTTTTCATACACATATGCAAGGCCGCTTGATACCTTAAGGTGGTATCTCGCTGCACTCGGGGCACCGGTGCGGCACTGCGGGGTTCGTTCACTGCGGCACCGTTGTGTTATTTTCGCCGATTTTTTATAATCTAGATATTGGGCAATACGTAAAGGTATGACTTAAAAGACAAAATACACAAAACGCAAGAAAATGCGTTTTTTAATCTTTGAAATCCGTTGAGTAATCTTTCAAACTCCGCAGTGCCGCACCGGTGCCCCAAGTGCACTGAGATACCACATTTCCGGGGTAAACCCCGGACAGCTACGCAGTTACATCTACGTGACCCGAGATCTTGTTGTCGGACCATTCTCACAGACGGAGTCAGTCCGTCTTCACCTCAAAGCTAATCCAACCCTGTACATATACACCCTGTGTTTACATGTACCTACATGTATATGTATGTACCCCCGTGTTTATATGTGCAACACTACGGCTCCTGTTTTATCCATACACCAGCGCGGCCCGAACTGACATGAACCCATATGTTAAAAGTTCAAATGTTTGGTTAGATAGATCTAAAGTCCTGCTGACACGAATGGGAAGAAATCCGGGTAATGCCGGGGCGATTTAGGAACGTTTTGTGGGGAAAGGGAATAAATCTTCGGACGTTTAAGACCCCATAACGTCGCGGTCGGCTTGGCTGTCAAAATAAACAGTCGCTGCTCCCGTTTGCCTACGCGGTCATGTCAACACGCTGGACAAACGGAGTCGAGGGAGAAGGGACGGGGTCGCGCATAGGGCTGCGAGTCGCGATGCAGAGTCTAAAGAGTCTCTAAAGAGAGACAGAGTCTCTAAAGAGAGACAGAGAAAGGTCCAACTCCTTAAGGCTAATTGTACATTTAGGAGGGCCGGCAACGCTTTACAGTAAATTCAGGAAGACCAGCAATGCGTAACGCTTAATTGCTGAGGACTAGCACACATAGCGGTAAATTCAGGAGGACCAAACTTTGTGTGTCATCACCGACACAATCGGACGCTCCATCCCGACTTTTGACCTTCAATCAGACCTTCGACTTAACGATATGAATGATTTATCAATAAAGCGTCCATAATAATTCTAGATATTTTTTTTCATATAGAACACAATTATGCTGCATGAATAATTAACAGGAAAAATATTAACATCATATTTTAGTGGGCCGACTAATGTAGCAGGCTTTTGCCTAACACCCCCACCCCACCCCACCCCCTACCCTTCTTCACGAACACCCACACATCACATGCCTTGCGTTGAGGATCAAAAAGTCATGTTGAATTAGATATGAGACTTAGATATGCGCCAGGAACAAAGCATAGAATATTGCACAAGGAGAGGGTAGGTGGAGTGACGGCATTTGGCTACAATACTTGTTGGTGGTTTACTTTATTTTCGATAAACTATCCGTAACATACTGCCCACTTGGGACGTCCGCATGTCACGAAATCTGCTTTCCCTAGCCCTGTAAAGTGTTTTTTTGGGTCCACCCCTACCCCCACCCCTCACTTTAAATCACAATCCCCTACCCCCACCCCTCACTTTAAATCACAACCCCTTACCCCCACCCCTCACTTCAAATCACAATCCCCTACCTCCACCCCTCACTTTAAATCACAATCCCTACCCCCACCCCTCACTCTAAAACACAATCCACTACCCCCACCCCCCACTTTAAAACACAATCCCCTACATCCACCCCACACTCTAAATCACATTTTTTTTAAATTATCCCCATACCAAAAATCTTTCCTCCTCCCATCCTTAAAACCCCTACATTTTTATATTTTCCTTTCTGACTTTTTGACCCCCCCCCCCCAA
>NC_049997.1:2599438-2657060 GCF_000003815.2 Branchiostoma floridae | reverse complement strand
GTTTCTTAATTCTCGCAATTGTCAGTAGCCTATAAATGCAAGGCTGTTTCCAGGGCCTACACCTAATCTCTATGCAGACCCTACGGTGCCTTAGAAATACAGTAGTATCAAAGCTGGCCAAGGAGTATAGCCGGCCAAAGGGAGTCAAACGGTGCCGGCTATACTCCTTGGTCAGCTTTGGTACTATCCCTAAGGCTAAGGCACCGTAGTGTCTGCTTAGAGGCTACCTACACCGCGGCAAGTTCCTTGGCTCAAGGGCTAACATGACTGAATTTTACTAAAGCCCTTCTTGAGTTAAAAAAACTGGCTCTCGGGGATTTTCTTTGAGAACATTAGGCCCTGGAGCCGAGGAGCTTACATGTTAAGGCCCTGGAAACAGTCTGGTATCCAGGCTAACCTGTTTAGGCCCTGGAAACAGTCTGGTATCCAGGCTAAAAGGTCAGCTGATGACGGAGAGTCTTCAAGAACCCGAGCTACATAACAGTGAGAGACCTGGAAATGCACCTAGCAACGTGTGTACAGCAGCTATCCGGGACGGAATAACGGGAACCGTTTGCTGGTACTACAACGGACTGCTTCTTTACACAAGGCTGTCATCTTATACACAAGGATTTATCTCGATGGACCTGAAGCGCAAATTCAAATACATCATGACATGTGACAATCCCTGCATGACAGATATAGGAAAATATATCAAAGAAGGTTTAAACATTAGAAATTCCTCCAATGATTGTAAAAGCCTCCAATAACTGTAAGAAACTTATCCCACACTACAACTTCTGTATTAGTTAGATAAGCGTTAAGTTATAGAACTGTAGTTTTGTAGATGCCTTACTTTGTACCCCGTACAATTGTTGTGCAATAAACTATATATATATATTTAATAGCAAACTATTTGAAACCAAGCAATTAAATATGTGCTCGTTCGTGTAAAGGTAAGAACCCATTAAGGGACGTCCATGCTACTCAAAGAAAGAGTCGTCATTTTGTCATGATGAGTTAAGCCGATATTGCAAGATTCTTTCTCCCGATATTTTTGATAGATCAAAACACTTTCAGGAAAGGAGAGGGGGAGGGAGAGAGGGGAGGGAGGGAAAGTGTTTTTAAAATATTGACAAAGAACACAACAACTTAAAATTGTTTGAAAACGTTTGTATTAGCAGTTGATAGTCTATCTTTTCAAGACATTCCAAATCAGATCAAGTATCTCACAGCTCCCCTCCCCTCCCCTAGTCCCTGAATGACCTGCAGGTCGTTGGAGGGACAAGGAAGAAATGGAAATAATTAAAATAAAGAGCCAGGCTCATCTTTCCCCTGCCAGGGAAAGTCTTTCTAGCAGGTTGAGGGATGACCAAGTAACTAGTAGAGTGATTTGACTTGACTTGACTTGACTTGACTTGACTTGACTTTATCAAGAACCAAAATTAGCTTAATAATATACAAATACATTGAATACGTAGCTACTCTTTCTGTGGTCCTTATCAACAAACATAGTAGGACTTGACACACAGGATCATTTTTAAAACCGTCTCCAAATATGTACTGATTGGGACAATAGAAGAAAAGATTCATAAAGAAGGTCAAAACAAGGTCAAGTTTGGTCTCACGCCATGCAAGATACCCCAATATGGACTATCACAAACACACATCGCTGTAACAAGCCTCATGATTGGAAACAGATAGTAGGAGATCAGAAACAACTGATGTACGACTTTTCCTGGCCTTGTCACAGTATCGCTAACTACTTTCAGAACACACGTGTACGCAAAAAGCACGCTTTATACTAAACAAAATAGAATGTGTTACATGTACCGTACGACACATATCGTGCGACGAAGTTCAAACTGAACGGTGTTTTCGTAAGTATCAGGACCTATATGGCCGTATGGCCATCAGACAGTCATCCGTCATTCGGGAGCCAGGACCCCGAAGCTGCGTTATGTTTACCCCGGGAGACAAACATTGGGCGGCAGGGCTTCTCCCCTAGCGTCCTCTCGGTAAAGACAAGAAATACGTCGGGGAATTCCGGAACACGTAAGAAGTTGGTGCAAGGTCGCCTGGGCCAAGTTTGGCGGTGCTGAAAGATTGCACGACCTCCTCAGACGGACAGTTTCGTGTTATTTCAATAAAGCATGGGGTTAGGAGGACGCTAACGGACGCTGTCTGTCAGGAGAGACGGTTCTTTCAGGTTAGGGAGAGTAAAAATAGCCACAACTTGACAGCGCGGCTGACTTAACATGTTATAATGATATATTAGGATACTCACGTCGCCTTGGAAGGAAACGGCGGTCTCGGTAACAGGAAATATGGTTACAGGAGCTGCTACTGCATGCACACAGTCAGGCGAGGAAGGAGCTAGCGGACCGACGGTGGCCGGGCCAACACAAGCTAGGGACCAACCGTTAACACTAGAGAAGGCAGGGAGGCTACTTAAAACCGGAAACTAAAGTTTGATGCAGATTTAGGCGAAGATTATTCGCGAAGGCGAAGATTAAGCCTTATCTAAGCTCGAAGGCGAGGACTAAGACTAATTCAAGGACTTAAATGTAAACTGTATCTCTATTTATACATTTTGTCTGACCGTTCCCTCATGACCTCAACGAAAAGTGGACTGCAGGACGATTTGAGCTTCTCATGGAAAAATAAAGTTCAAACGAAAGTACAAACGCATATTCACAAACACACAAGCACGCACGCACGCACGCACGCACATACACATACACATACACACACACATACACAACACACACACACAGACACACACACAAATATACGCACACATACACACACACACACACTCACACATACACACACACACACACACACAAATATACGCACACATACACATACACATACACATACACATACACACACGTGCACACAGTGATGCACGTACGCATACTAATACATTTGATGTCCTCTCTAAATTGTCCACCTTTAATTGTGCAATTTCATTTCCAAGTGGAGACAGGTCTACCTTTTCCTAGACGTTTTATACTTCTTTGTTTGTGGCTGCCAAATCCCCTTCCTAACACAAGCTATCATTGACCGGACAAGCAGGCCAAGTTTGCTGCCCGTGGTTTCCCAATGTTGACGCTCCATTCGTTCTTGTCAACACGGTTGTTTGTATTGAAAGCGAGCCCGGTATCCACCGGGGGGCTTTCATTCCCCGTGGGTTTGTCTACAACACTAACAACCGCCGCTACAGGCGTAAGCCGGGTGCTAAGCCCCAGTAGACATGATCTCTGTTTATCTTCGCACGTTCCTCCGTCCACTCTCGGGACACGGTCATTACGGAGAAACGTACAATACGGCCAGTCTCTACATGACTCGCGCCTGCAAGAATAGTTATAGGGAACTTTGGCAAAGTTAGGGATAAAAGCCTAGTAGGTATTCTCCAAGCAGAGGTTGGGTCGCGGAGATAAAGTAGTAGTAGTAGTCAGGAAAAGAGAGGAGCGCACCGACAAATTTCCCGACTATTTCTATACATGTATCTCTGCGACTCAATCTCTGCTTGGAGAATACCTAGTTGGGGTCACTTGGCCTAGGAGTGAACTGTCCGGCCAGTGATAGCTATATGGACTGCACAAGACTGACTTAAATCCCATGGCAACTTATTTGTCCCTGTTTGACCAAATTCTACTCTCTTTATTTATTTTTTTTTTCATCCAGCTGATATGTCTGCCTGCAGACTAGGAGAAACGAAAGTACAGTACGGAAACACACGGCGGTCTGTTGCCAAGAATGGACTTCATATGCATCTTCTTCTACTACCATCTGTAGCGCCACAAAGAAGTTATTCTTCGAGACTGGACTAGAAATAAGTAACGGAAATCAACCAGAAAGAAAAATGCTGTGAAGGAAGACGTTCTCTTACGAAAATATGATGGCAGATAAAAATGTTTACGTACGTGCTTGTTGGACAGTTCTGTTGAAAAAAAAATGACCACGTTTTTGTGAAATTTTGTAAAGAGCAAGAGGACCAAAGTGTGGATGAATACGCGTACGGGTCGTTTGCCCGGACTGTCAATCAACTCATTAAACCGATTTGTCTAAACAACCGTCTTTCCCTGATTGGATTAAGCGGGGACTATCACAGAATCTCTCCGGATGTGAAGTCCATAAAAAGACCGTTTCCAGTGTATAGACAGCTTTTACTGTATAATTAATTACTCCTAAGACAAATGTTGTAGAAGGCTTGGTGGCCAGGTAATAACATGTTAAGGTCAGTATAGGATAGGAAAAGAAACAAACATTGGACGTACAAAGTTGGTCTTGCGAGTATTTCAACAGTCTGGTTTGTTAAACTCAAGACAAAGAAATTAGGAGTGATCGGAGCTGGATAGCACTTTGATGCTAATTCGTTGCGTCGTCTCTATGTATGCTTTGCTTGTGTAACTGCTTGTGTGAGATGGATGGTCCCAGCTTGCTGTGAAATTCTTCTGTTGTGTACTCTAGGGACGGTTCAGTGGTTGTTTATGTGTTTCTTCCATTTTCGGGACGTTAGAAAGAGAAATTTGAAAAAAGGAAAAGGAGACTATGTGGGTTAGTTTCTTGAGAACACAAACAATGCCAGTATTGCCATTGTAAGTAATTTCATCTTCCTCATTTTGCTAATAATAAACTATAAAACCAAGCAGGAAAAAAATGTGCATGGGGGGGGGGGGGGGGAAGCAAAGGGAAGGGAAAAGAAATGCCTAGAACTTAGTAGAAGGAACAGCAAAATGACACCACTGACCAAGCACTGCTACACAGAGGACAATGTGTCCTCCAACCAGATATGCTAAGGAATCGTACTGTCCAAAACGCTGGAAAATAGACTTAATTTAGTAAATAGACAGATAACATGTTGGAGGACTTAGCCAGCCGAGGAGTGCAGTTTCCCAGGTCGCAAACTGTACTCCCTGGCCAACGACAGTCAACTTCTCGGGCAAGTTGTCTGTCTATTCGGCCAATTTCTACTCTTTTTATAGCGACCCATGGAGCCTGGGACAACATGCCACCAGCCACTACCACACCCCAACCCTGTTCTGGGGGGGGGGGGGGGGGGGGTCATAAATAACTTTCCTTGTGAGGATGTTGACCCTCGAGCCGACAGACTGTCCTGTGTTGGATCTGCATGTCAATGTAGGCAATCTCCAAGCAGATGTTTGGGCAGATTCCTACATCTGCTTGGTAAAAGTAGTCCTATGTTGGTCTGTCTGTAGATGACACAGACTTTTAGCCTGGATTCCAGCATTATTGTTCGCTTTGGTGCGCTGCCGGAGGTCGCTACCCCGGGAGCGGACCAAGCCGAACAAGGCTGGACTCTAGGCTAACAGTCTGATATCCAGGCTACTACATTGAAAAGTCTCCTACGGTGCCGTAAAAGCTGGCCGAGGAGTATAGCCGGCCAAAGGGAGTCAAACGGGCACCGGAGCCGACTATGCTCCCTGGTCAGCTTTTGATACTATCTCTAAGGCACTGTAAGGCCTGCTTGGAGACTAACATTGACCACTGTAGACCCTACAGCCCGGAAACAGACCCGGACCTCTCCCGTCCGCTTTCCAGCCACCTCACACGCCTGTTTCCTATCACAGGACGGACGCGGAAACGTAAAAATCAAACTGCAACATCTTTTAACGGCCGTTACCGGAGTTCAGCAAAAGTTGAGGAGGTCACCAGAGATGTTCTCTTATAGCTTACCGCATTCTTATCATCTCTGATCATTGACATGTTCAGATGCGTTTAATACATTTATAAGAAAATTGATAAAGACAAAGTGATTACAAAGAAATATTTCAGGGCTTAGGGGGTGACTCTTCACACCTTATTTTCATTAAGTATTTGTTCTGAGATCATACATATGTTTGAAAAGATAAACCGATCACTGTGATGAATAGGGGACCGGAAGGTCCCAATATTGTGTTAGGTGCACGGTGACATTTTTGAAGTGGTAAATTTCTGTTTTATTAGGGCCTCACTGACTCACAGTACTTACATTAGACCTAGTTTTCAAAGAACGCTGAAACAATATCATGCATATGATAGATATACACTTGAGCAGTACAATATTTAGCCAATTGAAGGCTTTTCTAGTATTTGATATGTAAAGTTTAATGATTCATAATGATTCAATTACGAACACAGCTTACTAGTAACTTTCATGCCAAAAAACTGAAAGCTATTGGCATATAGCCTAAGATTAAAGACATTATGCAATGTCTTAGTCTGTGTAACACAAACTCCGCTGTCCGGGCTGTAACTGGCCCCTCCCCGCGGCAGATGTTTGGCGGGCTGCTATAAGCGAGATTTAATCAGGCTAGCAATGTCTGACTAGTCTGACGAAGCATGTAGGACGTAAAGTGTTCTGGGAAAGTGGTATCTAGTGTTGTCAACAAGCAATTTCTAAAATGTCGCTCGCTTTCAACAAGGCTGAGTCGGGGGAAACGGGAAGGGCAAAGGGGGCCAGGGAATGAGAAACCGATCCTGTGAATAGTGACAGGAACTGACAAGAACAAACAAGACAGTGGGCGAACAACATTCATGGTTGTCCATGTAGGCAGGCAGGAATTAGTCATATGGATGATATCCTCTGGGAACCCCAGAAGTTGTGCGAGTTTGGCAAAAAAAAGTTTGGCACAAAACTGCCTTTTTATGGAAATTATGTTGTCAGGAAGGTTGAACAAATGACTGAACATGCAGAGTATGGTATAATGAACGATAGATTCTTTATTTTTGTTCTTTCACATCTTTTTCTTAGGACTGACAACTTTGGCGCCAGGAGTGACACTCGAGCTCTATACCATTAGCAGCCGTATTTGATATTTTTGGCAAGATACAGCTTATTTATACCCATTTTACATCTGCTTTGTGAGCTTTACAGTATGATCGAAAACTTTGCAATTTTGGAAACGGCCGAAAATTGATGCGCGCGTTGATGTCATCCACATAAAGAAATCAACATGGCCTTATGGATCAAGGTAGCCGTGGGAGCTATCAAAGTCATCGGCATTATACCTTCTGACGCCCGCTCCGGTCATAACCTAGTCACCAGTCTCCATATCATGCCGGCTCCTTTGGTTTAGGACAAAAAATACTCCAAGGGAACCCGAAAGAGTCTGGTTCTTAGGCTTGTCCGATCAATTGAACGATAAAAAAATGCACGGCTATCCCAAGACTGGCCCCTGTTTATGATCGTATAACGATCGTACGACGATCGTACGACGCATCATGTGACCGCGTCCTAGGGTAAACGTAAATCTGCGTACGCACCCAAAAGAGGGACCCGACAGAGTCTGGTTCCGAGGCTACGTTAATGGTGTCCCCGCTCCGCTCGGGGCAGCGCGACTTCTCTGACTCCGATCTGTTTCTTATTTGTCGGTTGGCATCCGTCCCAGAATCCCCTGGGCGGTAAGGTCGGGAGGCACTTCCCAAGTGGAGCATTGATTAAAGAAACGGGAGCCGAGAAACCGGTGTTTTCTTACAGACGCCCTGGATATTATCTTTTTCTGTTTCTGTTTTCTGAGGAACATTTATTTTGAGTGGGGTTAGGCGTTATTCCCAACATAAGGACGATGCAATCAAGTATTATTGGGTGGTTTGGTTTTCAAGTGGCATCCAGGATTCTGTATTAAATACTGTTGCAAAATGGGAGCAACAGGTCTGCAAATGTTATTCACTGTATTAGTGCATGTGTTGCAACCGTGACTGTAAACTTGTTAAGACCAAATTACATGTTGGTTCACTGGTGGAATAGAAATCCAAGATAAAGTGATGAGTGATGAGTGATGAGTACATGTAAATTTTCATACCTCCTGTCAATTATCTACAGTATGTCTTGCAGTAGACGTGACAAGTGCGCCCCCTAGCGAGTATACTTAACAAAGCCACAAGCTATGAACTTGTGTCTTCTGAAATAAAGAATCATACGTTTGAAACAGGCGTATGTCTCGCTACATTCAACAGTGGACTTCTCGTGACTAATTTCACAGACCTCGAAGCGTGCTGTCATTAAAGCCCGGTCACAGGAGGCGCACTACGGGTCATCGCACCTGAGGTAAACTATCGTCTGCGTCGCCATGGCAACAGTGTTTTGAAAGTCCTGCTGTGAGGCCGTTTTCAAAATAATCTCAAAATTATGGATAAAAAGGGACAGAACTTTTGTAGGTGTAGGAATGTATAGTGGGGACTGAAATCAATAACGAGAAAATAGGTTAAGTTTGATAGAAATGATCAAAGTTTGATAGACAAGAAGAACGCGCTATGTACTAGATTTAGCCAAATGAAAACCACAAAACAAAATGAAATGAGTGACAAGAAAGGGGCATCTGAAAAGAGAAACACAGAGAGAAAAAGAGAGAGAAAGAAAGAAAGTGATATAGATGGAGAGAAAAAAAGACGGAAAGAGAGAGAGAGAAAATGAGGCAGAAAATGAGAGAGTAAAAGAGATAGTAACCTGACTAACCTCAGCAAGCGAAAATATATGATGGTACTCAGGCAAGGGCGGCTCAAGTTTGGATACAATCTTTCGTCACAGCGGTACTTCAGGCAATGTAACCCATACCCCCCTATAACTTGACTTTCCCACAGCAGAGATCCGTCCCTGTGGAACAATAAACACACAGTACTCCAGAACCCCCTACAAGACTCCCTGACTTCAAAGTTAACCGTTGAGATGAGTGCTGAACCCCGGACAGCCCCTCAGTCTGGGGGAGTCAGGGTCAGGAAGTGACCTGTGACCCCTGGGTCACGGTAACGCCCCCGAACCCTGCAAGGTCATTACTAATGGTGGAGAACTAACAGGTCGAGGATGGGTGCTGGTTGTTTATGGGTTTGTTAACATCTCAGATGGCCTGGTGTTAGTTAGTTTGGACACTGGAACAGACCACCGCACTGGAGGAATTTAACAGTAAACGCCAGTTCATCTTTATCCGTGGGGTAACTTACATCCGTTCTTTTGGATAACAGGCTATCAAGGGACATAAAGTCGACGGATGGTGGTTTCAAATTACGATATTTTTAAAATATTGCAGCTTGAAACCACCTTATGCAAAAGTGATATCCCTAAACATCTGATTTTTGAAAACAACGAATATAAGTTACCCTTCTGATAAAGGTAGTCTTTCGTTACTAGTACTACATGTTGATATCCATGGTATTCTAAAATGTAATCCTCATGTCTAGTATATCCAAGAAAAAACGCATGTATGTGCAACTCTTTCAAGATAAGTCACTATGTGTCTTGAATAAATCATAATCTAAACAAATAGCTCCTTCCACACACTTTTGATCCTTTTTGAGAGACAAGAAAAGAGTGAATTGAAAAAGACGCAATGCATGACACTGATAAAATTGAAACATAGACGTAACGCAGCCTAGAAATCAAGACTCTAATGTGCAAAACATATGTCAGCTTGGTTGAGGATGGGGAAACTGTGACCACCTGGTCATTTTGTGTGACATACAGCAAGAGCCTCAAAATACAAGCTGTAAAAAGACTTTCGACTAAACGTCCCTTCTTGGCATTAGCCCGATGGTCTGAACTAGAGATTATGGTGTATGTGTGTAGGCCTTCCTACGGAGGTGCGCGGATCGCCAAATTCCGAGAAAAACAATCGGGAAATTGTCCAGGGGAGTCAGTCCACGCTAAGGTTCATGTTTCCCGTGAGTGGCCGCCGGTCAACTCCTCTGGTCACAAAACTCTCCTGGCAAATTATCGATTTATTCTCCCAATAATAGCCAGCGTAGTCAGTCTGGTAGAGACTATGTGTGTGGGGTGGGTGGGCGAAAAGTGAAGTACTGTAAATGCACCAATTTTCGCGATGGTTTTATGTTCGCGTTTTTGGCGTTGCACGTTTACTGCGAACTTAAAACCACCGCGAAGATTTTTCCATGGCAGTAAGTGACTACAGTGCATGGTGCTACCGCAAACATCTTTTTCCCGCTATCGCGAAATTAAATGCCAGCGAATTTAAATGCATTTACAGTAATTGGACATGTACTTTATGAGACAGAACTGTCCTTGGGACGGGGTGCAACCTGTCAGTCATTCAGGGTCACCGACGGGTCAAACAACAGAACCATTACACCATTACTCTAGCCACCGGGACGTTTAATGGCCGACCCCATAAAGAATCGGTCAAGGGTAACTCAAGGTCAAGTGCAACAAATAACAGACCCTGCCATGCCAAGAATCTCTGCTTGGACAATTTAACGTATAAAGCCTTTGAAATATAGTAGTTTCAATGAAATAGTGTATTCAGATCGTATTTAGTTACATACATACCTCCCTTCACTTATCCAGGAATCTAGACTGCTATCAAAGGAAAGAAATTTCGATCCAGTTTTAGCTCACTGAAGAGCTAGTCTTTACTGACAGTCGTGACAGAGAGTAGAGACGCTATGTATAATATTTACAGGTTCGTTGTATGGGGAAAATTCCCCTAGCTCCTTACGACAAGCACGGTGAACAGTGGACCATGGCTTAACGTCCCGTCCTAAGGACTTGCAACCCTTTCCGGTAGCGCGCATAGCGTGCTACCAGGGCCCGCACAGGCCAACCCTTCGGCACCAGGTCCAACAGGCCCCCGAGGGAACTTTGTAACAGTCGCCTGGGGAAGGCCCTTCAGCAACTGAGGCTGTAAATTGTGTCAGACAGGTAAAATTACCCGTCTGGGACTATAGTTGGCCAGTTGGGGATAGAAGTTTACAGTGCCGAGAAAATTCTAGCCTGGATACCAGACTCCAGCTGCCTGGTATATCGTGCGCTCAGGGGGCCTGCTGTAGAACTTTCTTGGGGGTTTGTTGGCCCTAGAGCCGAGTAGTTAGGCTGTATAGGCCCTGGAAACAGTCTGACATCAAGGCTATGAAAATTCAGCATTCAGCCCTGGAGTGAAAGGGATCTTATGGGAACAATTATGAGAAAATTCACTTCCGCTGTTTATTTGGACGACCTTCGATATCATTAGCAACGTTTACGAAACACTTGTACTGGACACACGATACGACCACAAGTAACTAAATACTCAAGTACAAGGCATTCGTCAAGGACCCATAACGCTTTACACGCGTGAAAATATATCTCAATTTGCGCACGTAAATGTAAACATTGAAAAGTCTAAGTGGCAAATAAAAAATGTCGAGCCAACAAGAATCTTTAAAGCTACAAATAATCTATTTCCCAGACTCTAGAAATCTTGTACAGTTACAAGAATGTACCTAAACCTGACCAATCATGAACATGTGATTACATTGAAACGAAATAAAATGATTCTTGTTCCAAATTGGCTGTCCGATAGATCTACATAATGCTGCGCAGTGCTGTTAAGAAGTTTGGATTTTAGGCAATTTGGAAACAAAACACCGGGCGACGAAACATTTCCTGTGAAATATGCCAAATTCTTGATAATTTGTATCGTTCTAAAATTGATGTGTATGTAGACTCTTTGATCATATGTAGTAAAATTAGCACGCTTAAACCATATCAGCTTGCCAATGTTGTTTAGAGTTGATAACACAATATGAAGGGGTCGACCCTGCCAGTTGTCTCAGTTTCTATATCAACAGTTGTGGTGTGCATACACCGACGTCCTGATCGCTACAAACAGTGCGTTTGAAGTTTAAGAATTTGTCCTTTTCAGGACAAAAGCACGTACGACAGAGGGAAACTCGTATAATCTACATAAATAAAAACCTGGAGCCCAAACAAAGATGTTTTCCGTTCCAATTCCATCATAGAGTTCTAGAAGTGATGTTAACGTTATAGTAGTTACTTACGTATTACGCCTACGGATCCGCTAAATAGATGTGAGTTGACAGAGTGCACACGTTTTTCTGATTGAATTTCAGCCCTGCTATGCAAGCCTAATGCCCGAACACTGCTCAGTGTCCCACACAGCTCTATATATCTCTCAGAAACAGCAAATTGTCCATTTATCGTCTGATTATGACGTGTCACTTTCTGTGGGTCCTCTCTCACAGAACAGCTGAGTTTCATTTGGGGCGACCGACAGGACCAAAATATTTCACCTTCGGGTCAGAGGTCGTCCCCTTGTCCATGTATTAGATTATTACAGTTCTAAATGCAGATGTTGTCTTTTCAGCCCACCCATATCTAGGGGACCGCTATCGTTTAATTTATCTCGGATTTAACGCATCAACGAAATGATTCCGAATCAAAAAGTCACTTCTGTCACCCCCTATGGCGTTACAAACTTTGCTACGGACCGCAGAATGCATATGGAAAGATTTCAAGTTCAAAAACATAATATTCTTTGCTCTTGCAATGTTGTTATGCCGTGTATGCAACACAGCAAGCGGAACTTTATATGTATACATATCAAATCACATCTAACCCTTTCGGCAGCTTTTCACCAGTCGTTGACAGGTTACCATATGCCTAAAGAATAACTGAGCATTACAAATATCCTTACAGCACGTCCAAACAACGTGTCCTGCCTGGTTAACGATTTGATGAGACTGAAAATAGAGAGATAGGAATCAGTTTACATCTGTGGTGGTCTCGTCTCAGTAGTGTTGGACAGGATGGCCAAGTGTCCGGACCAGATATCCTCAAGAGTTCCCACTGGAACCTACAGATTATCCGGTAGCTTAGATAAGTCACTCACAACTCGCACCCCTCCCCCTTCCTCTGTCTCACTGACTCTAAACTGTGGAACTGTGACGGGTATAGGTCTCTGTGATGCACATGAATCTTACAGATACTGGGATAGATGCGTGCTATACTTGCAACATTATCAGACTGCACTTTCCACACATGACCTGCACTGTAATAACCTTACCTTTAGAGGTTGCGTGGTGTCAGTCAGTTTGGATCACCATTCCGAACTTGAACGGACAGTTGAAGCTGCAGTCGACCTGTTTGGAGAAGTCCAACGGGAAGAAGACACACACACTCCCTCCCTCTCAATTGGTGACACACAGAGCCACACTGGGGACGGTACGCTGTATTTAATGGGTAGCAACTGCAGGACTAGTTCTGGCGGTAGCTAAGGACACCGGTTGCTAACATACGGTGCAGGATACGGGGGAGGGGGGCAGGGAATTCTGGTGGGAGGGGGGTGTTGACAAACTTGCACATTTTCTCGGTCATTAAATGTGTTGAACAAGTCTTTCATTAAAGTGATTAGAAGAATGCTGATAAAGTAGTTGTCTCTGAAGTGTTAAAGAATGGAAACGTATGTCAACACTATCACGTGTGGGTATTTCCACAGACAGTTGTGGTATTTTGGTATCACTATTTTAGTTATAACAGGTGTAAACTGTTGTCCGGTGAGACACAGTCTGAGTAAGTGGTGTGGTGAAATGGAAGTGCTACAAGAGAGCTTAGTGAGAGATTGCGACGGTTTGTTTCAGTGCTTAGGTTAAAAATCCCATACGTGAACTTGGTTTTCGATGTCACAACAAGCTTCACCATGTCTAACGACAGATCGTTGTTTTATCCCTTTTTGGCTATGATCGTCAGTCGAAGGTAACTTTTCTTTGTAGCTTTCCTTTTATATAGAATTCCAAATTTTTCGTCCTGGTGATGACTGTTTGAGCTCCGCAACGTGTGTTTGTGACAGAAAAAGAAAATGCACTTTGACGACCACGGCTACTCTATTTAATGTTCAACCCCAGTTCCCTCGGAACAAAACGGAACATGCAGATGTGCTTTCAATAGACCGTCGGTAAGTAAACATTATGGAGATTAAACTTTTGAAAAACCTGAGTTTGATCAAAGCTTTCCTAAGAAGACCACGGCATGTCCAAGTAAAAGGTACAACAAATGACGCCCTGCTGCAATACCAACTTGACACACCAGGGGGCCCAAAGTTGACTTTTACCTTTGTCTGCCCAACACCTACCTACATTCTAAATATCATTTTGATCCATCCAGAGTTTCCAAAGTTTTCTTGACCATAAATACTGTATCAGGAACCACAAATAGACACATTGGAACAAAACAACAAAAGATAGGCGAAGTGAGGTCAAATAGGGTCAAGCCAGGTGGAGGAGGGCAAAAAGTTCGCCATCTCCCTCAAGTGCCTGAAGACACACACAAAAAAAAAAAAAACCTACTCAGACGTCAAAGTCTTATAAGGGCGTTAAATCTGATCATCTTGAAATCGCCTGGAACAGTTTGATTCATACTTTCCTAAACACTGAAGGATAGGCAAGCTGTCAGATTTTGTGAGGTCACATAAGGTCACACAGCTCCCTCAGCTGCCCGGACACACGGCCCCAGAAAAAGCCAAACTAAGACCAACTTTTCAAAAGTCTTAAGAGTGTTAAATCTGATCATCCTGTAATCGCCTGGAGGCTTCCTCTTATCTCCCAGCCACAGATAACAAATCCTGAGATCTAGAACTGAAGACGCCGCTAGACCCCGGTGTTATGACGGGCAGGATATGACCTTCACCAGCCTGGTGACCTTGGCACAGCTCCCACAACAAAACTGTGCCAGCTGTTCTTCAAAAACCTGTCGTCAAAGAAAACTGGGGATGTACCGGGCAAAAAGGCGGGAAGAGATATGAACTTCGGGATGTAGAGACGGTTCACTACACAAGCTTACTGTCTGTGACAAAAATAAAGGATGACGTCATGACCTAATTTTAAGCCACCACCATTCCACTAGGACAGCGCTCTCACCGCGCGCTCTCTGCGACCTTTAAATGAGTAAAAATTTGACTAATTGCTCAAAGTAAAAAAAGGAATCTTTTTACACTTTTACATTTTGTATGATATACTCAGTGTGAAAGCGACGGTTACACATATCATATCTAGGTCGCAGTGAGAGCGCATCGCGATCACCCTCTAGTGGAAAGGGGGTCTTAGGAACAAATTTATAGACACTTTCCTCTTAGAAGAATGCTTACTGTTGCTTTCCTTATACCGCATACCCACTCCACAGGAAATGTAGTATACAGCGTACACGTAGCGTTTTACGAAACCATAGCCAGCGTTTGAAGTTTGTCAGTGTATTCCTAATGCCAGGAAATGGTCTCGACGAAAACGTCTTTACAATGGGTATGATGTACAAAAGTCTTGCCCTTCCTTAATGAAAGACCCTTTAGGGATGCCCCCTGCTCTGTGTAGTCGACTGAAGTCGGCTAAGAACATACGGGTCCCCGTCCTGTTGTGTCTAGGTTATGCCATATAAACCTTTCTATTGACCTTATGAAAACAAAGTTTCTAACTGCGATACAGTGACACCCGCGGTCACACCTGCTGGGTCCATGGGTCACTCAGAACGATTTCCGGGCACGGTTGGAAGGGGTTACGTGCATTATTTTGGTTCGTGACGTAAAACCACCAGACACGTGTATGAAAGACGCTTTATATAATTAGTTTAGTGTCCAGTGGAGACTGGTCCCCTTTGGTACCTAGTAAGTCACGCCTGGTTGCACAGCTACCGCGTTCACATGCTTTTTCTCTCTTATAAAACCATGTGTAGACGAACTTACAGTTTTTGTTTTATTTTGATTTCAATACACCGTAGTAAGATGATGACATTAGATATTGGAACAAGTCTTCCATCGTTATTTATACAAGAAAACAGAGTGTTCTACATATGAAGCATTAATAAACTAAAGGTATTTCGTATATACATATATCTTATATACAGATAACGCTTGCAGATGTATGTGCAAAAGTTAGGTGTGACGGGTCGTCCAGTGTAATATAACCAGCTGTTGCCGCGCCGCGTACCTGCGAAGCTGGTGGGTTACGCCGAAGGGCGGTTAAATACCGGCTATATATAAAAGAATAACTTTATTGCGCAACAATTGTAACAGTTACAATGTATGGCAATGTGAACAACTATATACTAATACAAATAACTAACAACTAATGTAATATAATATAACAGTATAAACAATCTAGTGAGTATCATAAAGCATTATCTCGTTTTCGCAATGAGTTGTATATAAATTGGCCAACGTAGGCAGATATATGAACAGGACATATTAGATACAGATACAGATCTTTGTACAGTGTTCCATTCACACTACAACGCGTACCGCATGGGTGTCCGTCAGTCAAGTTTATTTACACAACACATCTGCCGAGACGCCTCCTTCCTGTCGACGTCTATAGAGGACATAGTCTCAGACTGACTACGCAGGTTGTTATAACGTTAGGGAGTTTACCAGGGCAGTTTTGTTGTCTACGCTGGTTGTTATAACGTTAGGGAGTTTACCAGGGGAGTTTTGTTGTCTACGCTGGTTGTTATAACGTTAGGGAGTTTACCAGGGGAGTTTTGTTGTCTACGCTGGTTGTTATAACGTTAGGGAGTTTACCAGGGGAGTTTTGTTGTCTACGCTGGTTGTTATAACGTTAGGGAGTTTACCAGGGGAGTTTTGTTGTCTACGCTGGTTGTTATAACGTTAGGGAGTTTACCAGGGGAGTTTTGTTGTCTACGCTGGTTGTTATAACGTTAGGGAGTTTACCAGGGGAGTTTTGTGACTACGCTGGTTGTTATAACGTTAGGGAGTTTACCAGGGCAGTTTTGTTGTCTACGCTGGTTGTTATAACGTTAGGGAGTTTACCAGGGCAGTTTTGTTGTCTACGCTGGTTGTTATAACGTTAGGGAGTTTACCAGGGGAGTTTTGTTGTCTACGCTGGTTGTTATAACGTTAGGGAGTTTACCAGGGGAGTTTTGTTGTCTACGCTGGTTGTTATAACGTTAGGGAGTTTACCAGGGCAGTTTTGTTGTCTGCGCTGGTTGTTATAACGTTAGGGAGTTTACCAGGGGGGTTTTGTTGTCTACGCTGGTTGTTATAACGTTAGGGAGTTTACCAGGGGAGTTTTGTTGTCTACGCTGGTTGTTATAACGTTAGGGAGTTTACCAGGGCAGTTTTGTTGTCTGCGCTGGTTGTTATAACGTTAGGGAGTTTACCAGGGCAGTTTTGTTGTCTGCGCTGGTTGTTATAACGTTAGGGAGTTTACCAGGGCAGTTTTGTTGTCTGCGCTGGTTGTTATAACGTTAGGGAGATTACCAGGGCAGTTTTGTTGTCTGCGCTGGTTGTTATAACGTTAGGGAGTTTACCAGGGGGGGTTTGTTGTCTACGCTGGTTGTTATAACGTTAGGGAGTTTACCAGGGGAGTTTTGTTGTCTACGCTGGTTGTTATAACGTTAGGGAGTTTACCAGGGGAGTTTTGTTGTCTACGCTGGTTGTTATAACGTTAGGGAGTTTACCAGGGGAGTTTTGTTGTCTACGCTGGTTGTTATAACGTTAGGGAGTTTACCAGGGGAGTTTTGTTGTCTACGCTGGTTGTTATAACGTTAGGGAGTTTACCAGGGGAGTTTTGTTGTCTACGCTGGTTGTTATAACGTTAGGGAGTTTACCAGGGCAGTTTTGTTGTCTGCGCTGGTTGTTATAACGTTAGGGAGTTTACCAGGGGGGTTTTGTTGTCTACGCTGGTTGTTATAACGTTAGGGAGTTTACCAGGGGAGTTTTGTTGTCTACGCTGGTTGTTATAACGTTAGGGAGTTTACCAGGGCAGTTTTGTTGTCTGCGCTGGTTGTTATAACGTTAGGGAGTTTACCAGGGCAGTTTTGTTGTCTGCGCTGGTTGTTATAACGTTAGGGAGTTTACCAGGGCAGTTTTGTTGTCTGCGCTGGTTGTTATAACGTTAGGGAGATTACCAGGGCAGTTTTGTTGTCTGCGCTGGTTGTTATAACGTTAGGGAGTTTACCAGGGGGGGTTTGTTGTCTACGCTGGTTGTTATAACGTTAGGGAGTTTACCAGGGGGGGTTTTGTTGCCTACGCTGGTTGTTATAACGTTAGGGAGATTACCAGGGGAGTTTTGTTGCCAGAGGAGTCGGTCGGCCGCACATCCGGAGGGGAAACATGAACCTAAATTGACTCCCCTGGCCAATTTCTCGATTTTTAAAAAACAAATTCTACGATCCTCGTACCCCCGTAAGAAGGCTAATGGCGGCTATAACTGCTACTAAGGCCCCCTTTTCCCCTAGACGGCGATCGCGATGCACTCTCACTGCGACCTATAGCTAAATATGATATATGTATCCTTTGATTCCATACTAGGTATATCATACATTAAAACATACAAAGTGTAAAAATCATTTCTTTTCTACACAATTCGTTGAGCGGTCTGAGAAATTTGAGGTCACAGAGAGAGCGCGGCGAGAGCGCCGTCCTAGTGGAAAGGGGGTATACGGGACACCGCGCCAGCCAATAGGGATTCCCAAATAACACCGTATACACGGCAATTTGCAAAGTATTGGGAGGGGCGTGCTTTGTCCCAAAGTCATTTGACATTGATCAATGTACTTTTGTCTTGCCGCTGAACTATACAGACTTGCACGAGTGCACCTGGCACCTGTATAAGCACAGCGTTGGGAAGAGAGCAGGGACAAAAGATCCGATGTCTTCGGTCATGCGGGTTCCTTTCATTTACATGTATGGTTCATCCCAAAGAAGTTCTGTTAAGAAAATAAAGAACTGAAGGAAAACTTAATCCAAAAGAATTCCCGCAAGAACCACCATACGGCTACACTTTTACTTCAGAAACCGTACAAGGGGCTCGTGGAATAGTCTACAGGAGGAGGTCGTCAAGGTACCTTATGAGAACACTTTTAAATCAGATTTGACAAACATACGGAGTCGCATTAAGACGTCCTCGACTATACGGCTCCGGACCATCCAAAAAGACCAACAATGGTATTAAATCAAATAAAGAGCTGCCCAAATTGGAGGTAAAAGCTTTTATCTTATCTTATCCGGCAGAAACGATCGACTTTACTTTATGACGGTCAAAAGAAGGATTTTTTAGTCTTACTTGTGTGCTTATTACCTTTTCTTTACACTGAATGAATACCTCGAGAACTGAAAAGCTCCCTTGTTTTCTTATGTCCTTTGAAGTCATACACTGCTAATTTGGAATGTCTATGGCAATAGTCCAGATCTAGAAACTTAAGTAAACTTGGGCCACAGTTACATATTTGATATGTTGTTTTTCTTGGCAAACTAGACATGTGTGTTTAATTGGATTAATCAAAAGCCCCTTGTTCGTTTTGAAGTTTCATGTGACGAAGGTCTGAGATGCTTTCCCCACAACCTGTGACCTGGTGGTTTCCCGTGGCGGACTCAGCGGTGCAGTTCGGGTTGGCCTTCCTACGGGGGTGCGGGGATCGCAGAATTCAGCAAAAAAATCGGTAAATTGGCCAAGGGAGTCAGTCTACGCTTAAGTTCATTTTTCCGACCAACTCATTTCGTAGCAAAACCCCTGGCAAATTATCTCCCTCATAATAGCCAGCGTAGTCAGTCTGGAAGGGACTACAGATCAGGCCTCGCCGAACACTTCTCACTCCCTCAAGTCACGCGTGAACAAACGAGATCTGATCCACGCGCGTGACCTCGCCAAATCTCGCGCGACCAATCAATTTCACAAGAATGCCACAGCCAACATTGCTGTAAAATCAATTAAATGTTTCTAATCGCACAGTGTAAGCTTTGCCACTTAATAGCTTTAGGTCTGACAAAAACACCTCAAAGTGCCCCTACCTCTAAAATTGAATGCCCTTGGTATTTGGCACTTGGTAGTACAAGATTAGTCTATTCTACCATCTCGACACTCGAAATGAACCAGATAGCCCCTTTGGTACAACACACATAGGTACAATGTCAGTTTGTACAAGATACAGAAGGTCTTTGTAAGAAGGCAAACAGTGTGTACTTGGCACTAAACTTGTAAAAGAAGATGACGACACGATATGTCAAAAGGGAATCCATTTGGTATCACATGGCTCCTATATATGCATCCCTTGTGATGACAAAGCATCTCTCTCAACTGTTCTCCGTAGTAGCCCCAAATGAATTGACACTCCTATTCATCATTGAAGGCTGACTTAGTCATGGTCACGAAAGAGTTTCTAAAATGTTGTTGTAAACCGCGTAAGTACAATTTCAAAGGCAACCCTGTTCCACACCTACAGGATGTGGTGGACATATTCAGACGATGACTTGCTGCCTCCCTTCCAAATACACACGAATAAAATTTCTGATTTTCCAAAGAAATTTTCATAGCAGCATTCATTAGGCCACCATACTAATCTTTACAGATAAATTGAATTATAATTAGTTAACACTATACATCACAAAAGAACCAGAATACTCATAGTCTAATAGTCTAAAGCTAATAAGAATGAGTTGGTTTGTTTTTGAGGTCTCACAGATACATACAGTAATGCTGAAAACAATCGTGAATGTCGTGCTTCACCGGATCATGCATATAGATAAAGATTTGATGCAAGAATCAAATCTCAAGGAATAGCCGTACGAAAAATGACTTGCCTTACCTTTAAAGTAATTTCTGCATTTGAAGTCATCGAGTAGAAAAAAGACGTCTATTCACTTCGTATCGTCTACAGAAAGACTTGCAATTGCCAAAGTTCTATGTGGTCTAGTTCAGCCGGGAGGGCTCATTAATAGTATTGGTGGGATGACAGCCTTAAGGGAGTTTCATCAATTGTTTTAATAGGGTGCTGAGAAAATAGAAGTACTTGGCTTCTTCAATGACTAAAATCGTAGAATATACACAAGATTGTTTGTTGTTATTCACATGGTAGCTGTTCACGAAAATGCTATTGTACAAAACCTTTATAATATGGCTATCATAACATACGAATGCCCAAATACTTACCTTTTGGAAATAACGTTAGATGATTTCGTAGAATTATCTATAATATAGAATGAACCGATTTTACCCCTGAGGTATGAAACGTAAAATTTGTCTTTTAAAATAAGAGGAATTAGGATCGAGAAATATTACACTGTTTACACAATAAACGCATTGTAAGTCAGGCACCCACTAAATGTGTGCTATTTATTTTCGGTGTAGAGCTAGTTTGTTGCCATATTGTTAGGAAACGTGCAGTCTTTCAAATAGTCTATTTTGAACGTCTTGTTTCACAATGAGAATTGAAGCGTACAGAATACGTGCGATGCCATTCTCATTCCAACCGTCTTTCGGCAGGACAAGAAAATAAACCGGGGCACTTACATAAAAACTACCGGCAAAGGGTTTGATGTTACTCTAGCACGGTGGGCCGGAAGCTTTTGTTACAGGTATAGTGGTAATGGTAGTCATCAAAGGGTGTACCACAGCACCGTTCTGTGCATGGATTGTAAGTCAAGAGCAATTCCCTTCTGTTTAGTGATCTGAACTGAACTGAAAATAGGCATTAGCTTTGTGCTTTTATCAATGTACATACGCGAATACCTGTTAAACGGACACTTAGCTTGTCTTTTAAAAGGGTAATAAAAGAAAAGAAAGAGTAAGAGAAATAATTTGCTAGCAGCGATACCTTCCAACAGTCATGTCTTTGACGTGGCCTTCAAGTTCTTGTAGGACACGGTATCAAAATTCAAGTCGAACTATACATAGTGTTCTTACTGTGTCACAGCGCCGACATGCGGCTGAGCTCATGTATGCAGCAATTGCACACTGCCAAGTTCGTTTCAAAACAGAGTTAACCTAAAGTGACAATTTCCTTCGCCTGGAACGTATTAGGTTTGATTTCACAGAGCTGGGTGGTCTAGAAGGTTGATGGTGACCCCAACTCTTTTATGTGCATTGTTAAACCCTTTCAAGATATCATTACACAAAGCGACGAGTAGTCTGTTTGGTATTAAAAGAGGTAGTTTATTTACGTACCTGTTTAATCTCGTATTCGTATATACAAAATAGAATAACTCTGTTCCACGGAGCGGGGTCGTACCCTCGCCTTCTTAATGGTTCCGAAATCTTCCGATGAAACAATGCATCGAACAAAACTTATACCCTACTAAATGTTACAGTTATGAAGCAAAACATGGTACGTATACTAATTCTAGCAAATGCGGTAGTTGTATAGAGCAATATTGTGGACATGTCTATAATTTGATCTAGATAATACACGAACCATTACTATAAGCTTATTCATCATGTTAGATGGCCGTTCTTGTCTTAATATCATAATCGTCTACGTCGTAATTTTGTAAGGAAAACGAATATCATTGAATAAGTGACATTTGTATTAAGGATTACCTGATGCTTGTTTGGTTTGAAAATTTCAACATCAATAGAATTTTCTGTAATCGATTCCACATTAGATTTGACAAATCACAATCTTATTTCTTTACATAAAACATCAACATACCTTAATAAGAAATTAATAGTAAATATGAATTTAGTTTCATTTGTTGTAGGTTAACGTAATTATAGATTAAGCTTAAAAATCAATAAAATTCCTAGCTCATTAAGCCAAAGTTGTAATAACAACTATCCAACCAACCAACCAACAATATGACCGTTTTAAAGAATACCTTTCGTTATTATTATGCAGCAACGTATACAAGCAAATTAAGAATAATTTCTCTAGTATGCAACCTTTTAAGCTGTTATCATCCTACGAAACAAAACTTACACACTAGGTTTCCTTCCGAGTGTCATTCTACCTTTGTAGAAGTAACTAGAAAGATCATCGGGCAGCGAGATTTTCCTATACATTTTAGAATGAATTCCCCACCTTGATTCACCCATCCCCGTTAGTGTAGTAAATGTTACGCATGTGAGAACACAAATCAGTTACCTTTACTCACTTAGGTCGTGCGATCGTCGTACGATCGTTAATTTCGGGCAAATTGTAAGTCTCCTATAAAGTTTAACTGTACACCAAATGCTTTTTTGGACCCATATCGGTGGTTGGTTCTGTCACGGCCAGCTTGAAAATCCTATATGGCATCACTAACGTACGACGATCGCACGACCCATGTGACGGCGACCTAAATAGCCTTTTATCTAAAATTCACACTGCAATTCTATACTAACGCTCCCACTATCCCATTACGTGGTGATTTTGCGGTCACCCCCCGTCCTGATCCTTCTTTTGGTTCCTTCTCCGCCCCCCTGACCTCCCCCCTGGCCGCTCGCCCGATCTGCCCCCGGATGACCTTCCGCCTGCTGATGACTGCATCTTGGTCTCGGACAGGTGGAGCGACATCTGAGCGTCGATGGCGTTGGTTTTATCCATTAGCTGCAGAAGACATGTGGAATGTCATTAGATTTAGACACACACACACACACAACACATAGACACACAAACCACACAAAAAAATCGAGACAAAAAGAACCCGCAATAGCGTGGCGCGGCCGCATCTATCCTTATTTCCTGTCCGTAGCCATATGTACCACACATTCGAAAATAGTAGGTAGGACAAGCTAGGTAAATACAAGCTACTAGCCACAGATCAATTATTCGTTTCTCTTACATTGAAGCAGAAAACGCTATGTTTTTGCCAATGCCATGAGCCATGATCAGGTATTTCTACTTTATCGCACGAGGCCCACCTGGAGTATAGCGCTGGTGTGGGAATCCAACAGCCGCTCGAAGAACTGCCGCTTTTTGTTCCACTCCGTGGCCGCGATCCCCGCCTTGTTGCTCAGCTGCTGCACGAAGCGGACTGTGGCCGTCATGTTGGAGTACTTACTCTGAAGGTGAACAATAACAAGGAAGAAATGATGTAAATACTTTACGTTTGGGACCGCATCAGTAAGCAGCGACACCTATAGCTTCAGTGCAATGAAACTATGCAGGAATGATTTTACCAGTCATAAAGTTGACTGCACGCTGCACCAGACGAGGGAGACGGGGGTCGGTATACACTTCTGGGGAACTTTGGCGTTTGACTGTAGCCATGTGTCCGTAAGGTCACGTGTCCAAAATGACGTCACATCGATCATCCCGACGAAGGCTGGTTACGCCCAACTGGTTCCGCATTCCATGCCCTGTACTAAAAAAGAACTTAACTCTAGACAACTAAGTCGAAAATCTGTGAGCTAAAGGAAGGAGGCAGTACCTTCAAGTCGTCGACATCAGTGACAATCGCTGCCAGATCGCCTGCCAGGACGCTCTCAGACCCACCTGTAGACGACAGTCCACTCAGCCGGGTGCTGAGGTTCCTGCTACGGAGCAGCGTGACCCCACAACAACACTAGATTATTATTCTACTTATTATTATCATTATTAGTCACAAATAACGTAAAAAAATGACAGTACCTTCAAGTCGTCGAGGTCAGTGACAATCTCTGCCAGATCGCCAGCCGGGACGCTCTCAGGCCCACCTGTAGACGACAGTCCACTCAGCCGGGTGCTGAGGTCCCTGCTACGGAGCAGCGCGACCAACTCTAGATTATTATTATAGTTATTATTATCATTATTAGTAAAAAATGAGGTAAATAAATGACCTTCAAGTCGTCGAGATCAGCAACAATCTCTGCCAGATCGCCAGCCGGCACGCTCTCAGGCCCACCAGTAGAGGACAGACCGCTGAGTCGGCTGTTGAGGTCCCTGCTTGTGGCCAGCAGGCTGGAGATGTCGGAGGTGTGCGACTGGATGATGTCCTCCTGCTGCTCGTTCTTGTCCTCGATGGCGGCGAGGGCCTCCCAGATGTCTTCACTGTCGGTGACACCCTGGTTACTTCCTGTGGGCATCTGTATACACAGAATGAGGTTTACGATCACTTACCCTTTATACGTCGATGAGAATTAGGCTGACGATCTATATAAATAGCAACTTATTATGGATACGAAACAGGACTAATTTGTGACGGGTGTACCTGTGAAGTGGGCAGTTTACACCAGGGCCCTACTCTCCGCCGGCGGACGTCAAGAAACATTTACAGAACAGAAAGCCCGATAAAAACGACTTAAAAAACGGCAAAAAAAAACAGACTGCCGGAGCCTAACCTCTGTTTGGAGAGTGCAAAAGGTCCTGATAACACTTTCTACACAGCAAACGGCTCAGATGAATATGTACAGACCTTC
This sequence comes from Branchiostoma floridae, assembly GCF_000003815.2. Lineage (NCBI taxonomy): Eukaryota > Metazoa > Chordata > Leptocardii > Amphioxiformes > Branchiostomatidae > Branchiostoma > Branchiostoma floridae. Next base: position 2,632,247 of record NC_049997.1, on the reverse strand, counting down.
CTGCTGCGAGCTGTTGTGTTGACCTTCTCCAGGTCCAGCCTTAGCCGGGTGATATCAGCCCCCAGGTACTGCAGGGTCTCCTCCTGACTCCGCAGGTCCAGCTCTACCTGCGCCACCGAGCGGGACAGCATGGTGAAGCCGGATGGGTCGGACGAACCGGACACGGAGGGACGGGACTCACGGCTCTAGAAAAAACAGCGTTTAGTTAGAGTTTCAGCCAAATAAATTGCTTCCAGTGCAAGGGTTTGATCCCTGGATCCGCAGGTCCAGCTCCACCTGCGCCACCGAGCGGGACAGCATGGTGAAGCCAGACGGGTCGGACGAACCGGACACAGACGGACGGGACTCCCGGCTCTAGAGCAGAAAAAACGTTTATCGGCCCTTAAGCTACCAGAATGCAAGGGCTTTATATCTGACCTCCAAAGTGAAACCCGCAACGGCCGGCGTCCCTTACTTCCAGGATTCGTTTTCTTCTGGGGTATACTCCTACCTCAGTTATAACCGGACGCGAAAAAACATGTACAGGACATGTACCTGTTTACCGGATTTACCCGGGATTGGCAGCTTAAGGGTTTTAACAGTGGTACGGATGAGACCGGATTACAATGAATGAAATTCAAAGTCAAGTTTAAGGGGTTTTTTTTGCACGCGAGTATTACAATCTACGCGTAGATCATAAGCACGAGTTGGTATTGTTACCTCCATGAAATGTCATGGAATGGAGGTTATATTTTCTGTTATGTGTCTCTGTCTGTGTAGATGATTACTCAAGAACGGCTGGATGGATTGGTTTCATACTTGTTGTGGTGGTGGGGTGTGATGAAAGCTTCAATCGATGAGATTTTGGGAGCCGTATCTGTCGTTATAATCGATGTAATAATATCAGAAATCACCCCTATATTTGCGTTATATTGGAACAGGCATCATGGTTTCCCTCTTTATTAATCACCTTATCTCCAAGCAGGTGGTGAGGTGATTTGTTTCGCCAGTGATAGCCATGAACATATGTTTTTTTTTGGATCAGTTGACAACAACTGTTGGGGGGAAACGATAGCCTCGACTCAAGAACGGCAGGGTGGATTGGTTTCATTATTAGTGTGTTGGTGGAGTGTGATGATAGCTGGAATTGATTAGATTTTGGGCCTCGTATCTGTCGATATAATCGATGTAATAATATACGAAATCACCCCTATATCTGCGATATATTGGAACAGGCATCGTGGTTTCCCTCTTTGTTAATCACCTTATCTCCAAGCAGGTGGTGAGGTGATTTGTTTCGCCAGTGATAGCCATGAACATATGTTTTTTTTTATCAGTTGACAACAACTGTTTGGGGAAAACGATTGGCCTCGACTGAAGAACGGCTGGGTGGATTGATTTCATACTTGATGTGTTGGTGGGGTGTGATGATTGCTGGAAGTTATTAGATTATGGGCCCCGTATCTGTCGTTATAATCGATGTAATGATATCAGAAATCACCCCTATATCTGCGATATACAGTTGACATCGTAGAGCATCTGTTGGGGGGAACCAGGACAATTTTGAAAGTGATAATAAATTGTATTCATGTACTTGTGCGTTTAGGAACAAGCTGTATTATATTTCTTTTGTGCTGTTAGATGTTATGTGGTCCACCTTGCATCACGCTGAAGTTTTGTTAGTATGTACTCGGTTTTATTAGATATATATTATGTGGATGTGTTTGGCATTACCATATCTGAACAGTTGACGTCATATAGCAACTGGTTAGGACATCTGTAACAGTTGACTCCTTAGAGCAACTATTTGCCGATCCTGGACAATTTGAAAATGATAATTAACTTTGTATTCATCCACTTGTACCTTTGGGGACCTGGTGTGTTATACTTCGTTTATGCTGTTAGATGTTTCGTGCTCCACGTGGCGTTACGCTGATGTTGTGTTGGTATGTACTTGGATTATCATATATCTGGCATAAACTTGTCCCCGTATCCTATATGTGGGTATTGGTTGATGGACATTTTGTGTCTTATTGCTTGTGTTGAAGATGTGTTTGTATCCTGATGTGTCGCAGTAATTTGTTATGGATTCTGAAACATACTCTCTACCTTGCAAGTTGCCAGTACTATCATAACATGATAATATAAACATCGCAAAGATTCCACACACCTGCCGCATGTTACCATAGTGCCCATGTGATAACTATCCACACAACTAGTAGAAATAACACGAATATCATTACATACAAGTCATCATCAACAAGCATTAAATCGACAAAAACACTCAATATTTCATGGAGGTATGAGGTCACCGAACTCTAGTTGTAATTATTTACAATTATGATTTTTTAAAATCTTATGTCCTCCTTACATGGACAAACATAAAAAGTATGAGACCGTCTCTAATTTTCCATATCTTAAACTCTTTTTCCCCTACCTGTCCTTCCAGATAGTCGGCCAGTACCTTCATCTCTACCTCCATCCTCGCCAGGGTGTTGTTATGTTTAAGTAGGACCGCCAAAAGGTTAGCGGTGTCCGGAGAACCGGAGCCTACGAAAGAAAAGGGAAACTCAAACATGAGGCATCGTAAAATATGTAGGGCATTTCCTTTGTTCTCAAAGTTAATCTGATGTAACGCAGTTTGCCTTTGTCAGCGGGTTAACCCATATCCGTTTTAATTAAATACAATGTATTTGTTGAGTGGACGGACAGTGGTTTCAAACTGCAATATTTTGAAATCACTAAACTGCAATATTTTGAAACCAACGTCCGTCGACTTGTTATTCCTAAATACTGTTTTTAAAAGCAACGGATATAGGTTATAACGCGGGTAAAAGTTAACGTTATATGTTAAGTAGCACAATTTCATGTGAAGATTAAGAAAGACTGATAGCCCTCTCCACGTGCGCCTCATCTTCAGTTTTCCAGTCCTACTGACTGCTTTTCAAACGAACGAAAGGGTTCTGTATCTTGCGTTGACATGAAAAGTACCAACAGGGACAAAACATCAGTGAACAATTTAAGTATACATCTAGTTGGAAAGTAGAAAGCGCAGTGAACGCTAGAAAAGTATATGTCTACTTAGAAAGTAGAAAACGTAATGAACCCTGTGAACTCGTGGCAGTATCCGGGTGCAAGGCGTGCTGCTGAAGTCTCGCGATGTCGTCCATCTTCACAGAGATCTCCGAGATGGCGGCGGAATGGCCTTCCAGCATCGCAGACTGTCTTCTCGTGGTCTCCTGTAGTCGCTGGACAAGCTGGTGGGTAATGCAACTTAGATTAATAATCATGTACAATGCTCATAAGCCTCAATGATATTTTACTGAAATGAATCTAATTGTTGAAGCGAGCATCTCACAGAAGCTGATGCATGTTGGAGGCCTCACTACGAACATGCCTTCCATCAATGAAAAACCACCTTTTTACGCTTTGTCGGGTTTGCTGTGTCTCTAGTCACACTTGCACTTTTACATGATATTTACACTATAAAGCCAAGGCAAACAGTTGTGTATATAATTAAATATACCTGAGCATCAACGCCTGTGACAGGAGAAGCGCCATCTCCACTGCTGCCGTACGCCAGGAGGTCAACGTCCTCACGGAGGAAACTACAGCAGAGATAAGTATATATATGAATGCATGATAGTCGCCAAATATCTCCTTTCGTTAAGGATACATTCTACCACTTTTCAACCGATATCAGGATCCGTGAACAGTTTCATCAGGTTGGTACGTCACTGAATAAAGAGACTCTTTTTACACAACCAGTGCTTTATTCTCACCGACGTTTCGGTGACCGTCTGTCACCTTCTACAGGGCAATTCTGACTGGTTCACATTGTACTGCAGGACAGATGTCGCTGCTCACAGTTCAGATGCGATTCTTAAGAAGTAGAAAAAACTTACATTAATTCATCGTTAATTGACAACTGATTGCGTTATGGATGTATTACACTCCTTTACGTTTGGGAACGCATTGTAAATATGTGCATAAAGCTGTCTGTATATACATATGTAAATACTTATTCGTTTTGTGACCGCATCTGAACTGTGAGCAGCGACATCTGTCCTGCAGTACAATGTGGACCAGTCAGAATTGCCCTGAAGAAGGTGACAGACGGTCACCGAAACGTCGGTGAGAATAAAGCACTGGTTGTGTAAAAAGAGTCTCTTTATTCGATATCAGGATCGTTTGAAGTACATTATTTTTAATACCGTTTTGTCCTCATATTTAATACCAAACATATACATTATCTATAAATCCAACGTTGGGTAAGGTGGAGGAATTTTGTGTCTTATTTATTTACTTATTTATTTATTTATTCTTGTCAGAATAATTAAGGAGATTTTGATTAACTTCCTCGGAAAAATAAATCCAAGATGGTGAATATACAGCCAAAGCTAGCAGAATCTTGCGTGTGACCGTTTAATCTATATGTTGGTAAGTTGTCGTCTTTACGGTGCACACCCCAGTTCTTCCGCCACCGGGGTCCGTGGTAGTGCGCGTCAAAAAAGTGACGAAAGGCTTCCGAGGGTCCATGTTTGAGTTGAGATTTCTCATTATTTCCTGCGAAATGACATTAAACGGTTACATGGCTGAAAAGCGTAGGAAATGGTGTGTTTTGGGTGCAAATTGTGTTTTGGTCCGCGCCTTACTTCCGGGATATTCCTACGCCTGAATGTAAAAAGGCCGGTGACCTAGATTTACCTCTGAAGCGCTGTGTTAAGCCAAGTTGCAATGCCGCGCGTCTTGGATGATTAAAAAAACTGTAGTACTAGAATTTTCTTCATAATTGGCTGGATTACTCTTTAGACTTTCCTCTTTCTGGCAGTATCAGTCGTGCTTGCCGGAAAAATCTGCTTCATCTGTTTTATCCAATGCGATAATGCCCGATTTTGTGCATCATTTTTGACATGAAAATAATGGTTTTTCCCTGTAATTTTTCAAAATTAAAGAAGTTGAAGGATCGAAACTCAGTTGGTCTTGTAGCTGAAGGAATATCCTCTCACCCCATAACCAGTTATTTTGCTTCAGGATAATTCCCTGGAAGAGATGGTCGCTAGACTTCAGGGTGTGCCGCCTCCATTTGAAACCCCAAATAAACTGGGGTGTGCCCCCTTTATGCTAAGCAATGAGGTTAAAAATGACTTTTGCTCTTAGTGGTAGTGGTTTGCACCCACAGTTCACTCTTCCTAGCACAAACCTGATAGCCCCGCTGTGGTTTCTCATGGTGAGCTCAAGAGCAAACGTTCTCCCGTCCAGCTTGTCGATAGCGTCCTTCACATCAGCCAGTTCCTCGTCTGGCTTCTGTAGGAAGCTGCCGCCATTTTCACTCTCCCCGCCCAGGTTGGTCGCCACCGCAGCGATACGCGCATCCATGTCTGTGGACACCGCATCGACACGTGACGACATTTCGGCGAACCTGTCGCCCACCTCAGATTCAAGCTCTCCAATCTAGGCAAAATGATGAGGTACTCTCCATAAGATAACGTCCAAACAGATTAGAGAACACACATAACGAGGACAGACGATAACGTTGTATTTTGAGTGATAAGAATAAGAGGTTATCTGTTTCCTAAGAACAGCAACATTTAGCAAACAGCAACAACTATAGGCTAAAACATAGAAAGATAGCAACAGGGAAGACCAGTGTGAGCAGCATGGCGGACTGACCTGTTTACGATCGAACACAGCCACTGCACGCAGGTTGGACAAAGCACGAGCCAGATGGTAAGTCTTGGCGGAAGGATACAAAGACCATGCAAACAGCGAGATGAGACAGGGTTATGGCACAGATCACAGTGTTGTTAAAGACGAGACAGTTACGAAACATAACGAAGTAGGTCAAGCACAACAAGCCATACAAGCACAGTGTGGCACAGTGTATGTGGGATCAGACAGACAAGAATAAGCTTACTAACAAGACATTGGCATTTATATACAAAACATGATTTCGACGCTGCAAGTTCATAAGACATGATCACGCACAACAGAAAAATAAGATATGGGTGTTCTCATCTGACAACGCATAACATCAGCAAATTTGATACTCGACACCAACACACAGCGTTATTATTGTATGGCACAGTCTTCTCCACAACGACGAGCGATCAACACGTGGCTATCAGCTGAGCGACATGTAACGATGCGGACACATTCGTGGTAGGTCGTCATACGATTTTCAGGCAGGCGGTCACCGAACCAACTACCGACAAGGATCTAAGACCCTTTTCCTCGTAAGACAGCTGAAGTTTGTACAACAGTTGCACGGCTTGCCCAATAATGCACTTCACTCAGTTTGCAATCGTACAACAATCGTACGTCGACTGTGATAATGCCTGCATAATTACAACAAACACGTAAAAAGCTTAAAATGTTACCAATTAGCTGCATGGTACCGCGAGGGACATAAACCTGCTACAAGGCAATATGTTAGATACAAAATGAGCCACGAAAAGGCAACGTTAATGCTGAGTGTGTAACGTATAGACACTGGTCTTCACAGTGCCAGCAGGGCAACATTCGTTGTAAGTGAACACACTGTACGAAGCTTTTTTTCGAAGCGACGAAGAACGACACTTTTGCTTTTACGACTGCAGACAAAACAATGACGATTTGCACGGTACCGACTTTTTCACCCACCTGCTTGTATTGCGCCTGCGTGATATCTTGTAAATCATCTATGACCAGACTCTGATTGGCCAGACGATTCGCAAGTTGCGTGACAAACGGGTTGTTTGCGATGAGCTCATTGGCTCGCTCAGGAGTAAGGGTGTCCTCCGCATCGCCCTGATTGGGTGAAGCGCTACCAGAGGGATCAACACTCGAGGTTGTTTGCCTCAGGTCTTCTACAACGGCCTCCATTTTGCCCAAATTCTCGATTATACCAGAGATTGACTGGCGAACCTGGACGAGGGAGCGGGTATTGTTATTAACTGATTCAGTTACTGCGTCGACCTCGAGGTCCCCTGTTGGTAAGATAGTCGCGCCTCCCTCTTCTACTAGCCATTCTAAGTCTTTTACGGCAGTCTGTAATGCGTCAATTTCCGTTCTAAATTCGCTGGTCGTCGTTGACATCCGGGATAGTATGTCATGGTGCACACTTACCATTGTATCGAGTCGAACCATGCTCTGGTCATGGAGCGAGAGACTTTTCTGAATGTCCACGATCACCAGGCTGTTATTGGTCACTACCTTCTCCAGTCGACCAATGAGAGTTGAGCTGATCCCTCCCAACTCGTTCTCGATAGAGTTTTCGGTCAGCTTGCCCGTCTCTCCCGATGACGACATCTTCTCTTCTAGGCTGGAGAGAACGGTGTTCTGATTGGTCGAAGCGGCATCCAATCGCTGAATGATCTCCTGGTGTTTCTTAAGTGCGTTTTCTATGGCACCACGATCATTCTCCAAGGACATGATCTTTTGTACCTGAAAAAAATACAGGAATGGAGTGACCATCACAATTGTTGAGCGGACATGTATGTAAACGCGTACGTTAAAGTTGCTTACTTTCATAAACATGACATTGGCAGTTTAAAAAACGGCATTGTTCCAATAGTGTGACGTGTATTTCATTTTTGTACACGTCTTAATAGTATATATCGAATGTGTGACGAACAACATACTTTGGCAGATCTAAGCATACCTGTATATTAAGACTGCTGTCGAGATTTGTGTCCTTAGTTATGTAGCGGACATGCAGCTTTTTTTTTACTTACTCATAAACATGGCAAACACACGACATTTATTCATTGGTTTGACGTGTATTTGAGTTTTGATATACATCTTAATAGTATATATCGGACCGCCAATTTGTGTGACAAACAACATATTTTTACAGATCCAAGCATACCTGTATATTAAGCCTGTAGTCGAAGTTTGTGTCCATAGTCTTCAGCTTGTCAATGTCTCCGCCCTGTTCCTCAAATTTGGATTTAGCTTCGTCAATCAACGCTTCCAGCACACCTTGAGATTAAAAAAAATAAGACAGTTGCCATTATTTTTAATACAAACTCATGACAACGTCTTGACCAGTTCCTAACAATGCCTTAGTTACTTAATAGACACTTCATTTGTAGGCTTAGGTGTCATATCGTTTGCATTATATATGTTCATCAAATGAAATCGAAGAATTCTTATACATCATTACAAGGTCACGGAAAGATAAAGTTAAGTAAAGTAAGTTTCATTAGCTGCAGCCATACAGCTATACTCGACTTAAGTGTTGTTTATTGCAACTTTTGTTACAATATACAAGGCGTAAATTAAAGTATGTAATGCTATGTTAAGGGGGTATCGTAAAGCCAATACCTACCAGTCACCTTATTCCGAAAGAGTGCGAAGAAAGGTTTAAGGAAAAAATGAAAAGGTAAGGAAACGGTATGGAGGAACTGCTTGGACACGTCACTGTTAGTCGTGGTGAACACTATAGTAGAAAAAGTATCACCACCTACACCAAGTCATGTTCCTACGCAGAGCATCGCCATAGGCCTATGTAACACTGTAAATGCAGAAATGTTCGCGGTTTTCGCGGTGACCACTTCACCGCGAACTTAAAACCACCGCGAACATTTTTCTATAATGGTATAAGACTGCAGTCTATGGTGTTACCGCGAACTTAAATCCACCGCGAAAAGTCCCTTTTCCCGCTACCGCGAAATTAAATCCCCGCGAACTTAAATGCATTTACAGTATACTCTGCTAAACCGGGCTGAGGTTTCCACTTTTGTGGACGTGGCCTGTAACCGTCTGTTAGCCAATCAGAGAATCGTCTTTATTTAATAACGAATGATTTATAGGCAATTCTCTGATTGGCCGAATGGTTAGAAGCCAAGTCCACAAAAGTGGAAACTTCAGCCAAGTATAAAAGAACCACCTGTATGGTATTTAGAATAGGATAAGGACCAGGCTCTGCGTAGGGAATACATCAAGTAGAAAATATGAGTTTTGGTTAAGGAAAATCGCCAGGACATTACGTACGTATCCTCCTGTTGAGCTGTACGTGATCGATGTAGGACCCTGGAGAGACAACCACGCGCATGGAATGAAGTGAAAAGATGTACACAAAAAGCAATGAATGAATGAATGAATAGTACATTGTATAATGTTCAAAGTTGATGATATCATGTATATGAGAGCAACAGCCGGTCTGAATACCACACAACACATGTACAGCACAAGAAGAGTGGTCACACAAGTTGCTATAGTACTTCTATAGCTACTATGAATGAGCGACATTTTTTTTGCTCACATAGAGTGGTACATAGCACAATACAAGAACGAAGAAGACCGAGTCTCGAGGGTCGACATGGTAATCCACTTTGCATCACTAACCTGGCCCGTTAAACGCCAGTGCCTGAGCTCGCCATCCAGATGCTTGGCCTTTTGGACGTTGCCTTTGCGCTGCTTTTATACAGACGGATGAGGAAAACAAGTGAAAATGCATATGGATCGACGAACATCACATGGCAAACAGTCACTAGAGACAAAGAATGGGTTTACACACGTCACGCATTTTTTAGTCAACTCGAATTCGACCAAGTCTTAGGAGTGTTCTGTTTATGCACGGGGCTTAGAATTGTATTGGACGCCGACTCGGAACAAGCGTGTGTAAACCCAACCAAAGGCAAATACACAAACACTGAAACAGGCAACAGGGCAACAAACGCACAAACACAGAATGGAAACTTGGGGATACAGAAGAACAGAACTTGGTCATCAAGGCTTGTTGCTTGTATCTCAACCGACTTCAATTGTGCATAATGTGCTGATAACGATACAACATGACATATGATGCTTGGCAGACACAATAGTGATGGATAACAGGAATGAATCAAACACATAATGAAAACTTGGGAAACAGATGAACAGAACTTGGTCATCACCACATGTTGCTTGTATCTCAAACGGGGGGTTCCACTGTGCTGATAACGGATATGATAAGACAAAAACGCCTCAGCTGACGCAACAAATAATAGTGATGGATAACAGGAATAAACCATACCTGAATGGCCATTAACCGTGGCCTCAAGACTCAGTATCTTCGTTCCGATCTGCTGCATGGCCCCGGTGATGTTCAGTCTCGTGAGCTGGTCCACCACACCGGACTTGTTGGCCATGTCACTGCGCATCATCACCAGGTCACGGTTCAGACGGACCAGGCCGTTGTTCAAAACCGTGACGTCACTTCTCAGCTGTGCCAGCTGTCTGGTCTGGTCTCCGATCTTGTTGATTTTCTGTGACGACAAAGTTTAACATGGCGACATTGCTAGCATCACAGTCTATCAGAGCAATCGTCTGAAGATCTAGGCCTTCTTCATTGACCAGTTTCCTTCGGTCTTACAGACCTTTGTGATTAGAAACTCTTTTGCCAGAACCAAAACTAAAATTTTGAAAAGCAAAAGTTGAATACAACAAGACCACCTGATATCATCTACAACCAGGACTGTTTTGTATAATGGCATAATGTGGTCAAGTACTATCAGCTTAAAGCTGCTACTGAGTTTAATTCAATGAATAGGTAGAAATATGAGGACACTCTCTTTGATCTGGTACATACAGTTTGAATGTAGAGACAACAGAACTTTTAGAGCAACTTCCACGGTTGTTAAATTTGCTGATTCTATAGCTATTCATCAATAACCTATATAGCTATAACACTGCTTGAAATGTCTTGCATGTGTGTATATATATAAATCATAATTTCCTTGCAAGTTCTCCAACGCAGTGTACTAAACTACCGTTGCATACTAAAGCAGCTGCAAGGTTGCGATGTCAATTTGTCAGTATGGGTTGCCTCCAAACACTACAGTAAACGGTACTGGTAAGAACGAAAACCACTTTACTAAAGGTAGGGTCATGATCACACATGCGTATATATTTAAGTCCATTTGCAGTGCGTATGAAGCTCTTAGTCTCTACCTTGCTCCACAGGTCGCGGAGAAAATAGTACAAATTGAACAAATATAGATACATAACATGCCAGATGAGTTAGCTGACCGAGAAGTATGGTTAGCGACCCAGCTAGCTCGTCTGACATGTTACCTGTTTACGTTTGTCCAATTTCTATTACTTTTACAACGACCTGGTGGCAGCAAATACTTCCATGCGCGCCTCATACGGACTTAAATATATACGCAGGTGTGACCCCACCTTAAGACCAAGTGTAAGGAAAAGACATTGCTCCGGCCCCCGGTTAGCAAACGAAAATGGCGGATGACGATGATGCGATGTAGTTCCGTAGTAGTCAGCAAGTCTGTTTGAGTTTCTTGTGAGTAAGGTTAGTTATTTCACCGATATTAATTGTCGCCATGCAGGGTTTTAAAGGGAAATGTAACGTTTACATCTTCATGAGGTGAACCGCAAGAATGAACAGGCGAATCGACATCACGTGACACCCACCTGTATTGTGGGTAATATGGTGCCATTGTTCTCGTCCACGCTATCCAATGTTATGTTCATGAGCTCCGTGGTATCGTAGTCACGTGACTGGCACGTGTCAAGAGCGTGCGTGCATAAGATAAAGACATGCATTAAACGTGCAACTGAGACAAGAATGAGGTCCGTGAGGTCTTTCAAAGACAAAAGTGGATGAGGTCGAGATACACTCGGTTACATCGGAAAAGTTTTCAAAATTACGGACAGAAAAGACATCCAAGCTCATTCAGCAAGAGGCATAGCGTTCCACAAGGAAATAAGGAACAAAATACGTATATATTACGATCACGTAAATGACATGAAGTGATCACGTGGTACCCACCTGATTCATGAGTGAGAAGACACGGACTTGATTCTCCATTTTGGATACCGTCAAATTCACCAACTCGATAGTATTCCTGGGTACAATTATATTTCTTGGCATTTTAGCTCAAAAGTAGCAAATAGCAATATGATGAAAAAAAAATGAAAAGTACTATACCGGTTTGCAAAGTTAAAAGAAAGTTTCTCAGAGGACGTAAATTTTGTAAATATACTACGTTTGTGACAGAATAACCCCATAACAAGTAAAACTCCATTCTCAATAAAGAAACTTGAATATTGTTTTTCACTTATCATTATCATAACCATAAGTTCGTTCACTGTTCAGAGTACGCATGTGCAGAGTCAGGAATTGTGGATAAGGTGTCGAAGATGAAGGCCCCTAACTTGTAATCAGTTTCAACCATTGTCTAGGCCTGTATTGCAATGACCATTACTTATTGCACGCCCCTCGTAATACCCACAATTACTGTCTCCGCGCATGCATACTCGTAGTGATGAACACAATTTTTGTCACAACAGCCCCCAAAACGTCATTGAATATTCTAACAGGAAGTCTAACGACTTAGCTATCGTAGTTTAGACAACCAAAAGAAGAGACAGGTACCTGACTTTGGCAACGTCCACGCTAAAGCTGTTAACTCTCCCCTCCAGGCGACCCGTTCGTCTTTCCAATCTCTGAATGGCACCACTCTGCACATGTCTATTGAAGAACAGCGGTAGCGTTCATAAAAGCCGGTTTACTGTCAGGCCATGCAGTGGCGTTAAACATGCGCGCTTCATATGTGTAGCACGTGAAAACACACCGTGTATACGTGCTTGCCACGTGGTGTTTGTAAACAGAACACATGTCATGCACGTGACAGAAGACACAGTCTGGATAAGCTTTTATGGATCCAATAAATGTGGTATCAGCAGTGCGCAGGCAAAACAGAACTTGATACAGGTACTTATAGCCTGACAAAATCAAGCTTCTAGCAGCCCTTGCACTGTTCGGGACCCTGAAGATTGACGACCAACATCTCTAAGTCAGGAGAATTGGGAGCATCGAATTTTTTCAGGTCCAGGTTTTCTGGACCGCTCCAATGAAAACACGGTTTTGTACCGGTACTGGTACCCACCCCGAGTGAGGAATTCTGTGCCCCCATTTGTGACTCTAGGAAAGGGTAAAATTCTCCTGAGTTAGAGTTGTACGGATACAAGCTCTTTGGGATTAGGCCCATTAATATCCCAGCAACGATAGGCTACAGGTACTTTGTGTTCAAGACGACACAGTGCGTTTGCCCACACAAAGCATGCGCATGCGCAACAACATATTGCGCACACCATAGCAGCACCTGTTGACAGAGATCATGTTGCCGAGCTCGGTGGTCTTGGACTCGAACTGAGCCACACTCGCATGAGACTGCGCGAACATCGACTTTAATTGGATCATCTGCGAGTCGTGATTGGCTATTTCCGCCCTGACGTCACTCAACGCTGCGTCGTGATTGGTTAGTGCAGTCTCCAACCTGGTTGTGTTAATTGAATGTTGACTCAAGATTAAAGATTGTATGAAACCCAATTACAACATTTTTTGATGATAATCAACAACGACGATGTACATTATTATTAACACACACCTAGTTTACGCATCTGCACTACATATACACCCTTGTCCTGCCATTGAACAACACTCCATCAAACCGGAGAAAGGTGTATATTTAGGTGTATATTACTTTTTGGTAATACATCGGTGTTGTTGAACATAATCAGAAAGTATTGCACAAAAAATGTGTTTCATACATCCTTTAACGTCCTATTCTATGTCGATAGATATGGTCACATTATAGCGTGCCTTGTCCTTGGGAAAGCCTGGACCGCAAACTGACCTTAATGTGCAGATGCGAATGGGATGATTTATGAAAAATGCATGTTTCAGCAAAAAAGACATAAAGCGGTTCAAAATTTACCAAATCTTAACTTGACTCGAATAGAACATTATAGATACGTATTCATGATTACTACAGTTCACAAAAATACGTAATTCATATTAAAACAGTTCACAAATGATACACCGTGCATCTTTAATTATTAAGAAATGCTTAATCGTTTCTTACATTGGAGGCGTTTGGATCATACACTGTCTTTTTGTTACGTTCTTAATGCAATACCATTTGTGAGTTTTAAGATTTATCATGAAAAAAATGTTTGTGTATTCATCAAGACCAGATGCTTATGAATTTATCAGGACTCCAATCGTGTAAAGAGTATCTTCATAATTTTTGAAGACAAAGGCTCAAACAAACAAACTGACCTAGCGATGGACTCCAGCTCCACGGCTGGCTGTGGTGGTTGGATGGGCTGACTGGGCTGCTGTTGGATACTCCCCATCACGTTGTTAATCATCACCTTGTTAGCGGCGTACTGAGTCTGTAACGTCTTTAAGATCGCCTGATGCCGAGATAACGTCAGGTTAACCTGGTTGGACATAGAGAAGGGTGAATGAATCATCATACAAGAGTCTACATGTTATTTGGGCTCTTGTTTTAGTTAAAATTTACCCAGATTCCTTGTATAACTGTAACAACTTTTCATCAATGATTTAGTTTTAGTAGCTGACAAGACCTCTTTATGAATGGTCGTCATGTCACGACAACACAATATTGTTGATGCATAAAATTCTGGTTAGTAATACCTAGTGGTAAAAATACAACTTATGGTTCTTTAATCTTAGTAGCTAATGTTGACACGTGTATGCAGACATTGGCACATCAAATCCGTGTATGTTTTTGGAACACCATTGACCGATTAGCTATAGACGCTCGGCGGCCGTCACTCCATCGTAAGGGAAAATCGTGCCCAGGCGTTGTGCCTTTTCGAAGGGCACAACGCCGGGGCAGTGGCAAATATTGCATCCGGAACCTCTTGATTAAACACTCTACCAGTTACGCCTCCGTCCTAGTGATAACTTATTCATAACGATCTCGCAATAGATCATGTTTCATTTACCTGGTTTGCATTATTTATTAACTCTGATATCTCATTGTGGTATTCCACGAATGCATCGACTGGCTGGCTGACACCAGCCGCTGGCCGGGATGACACGTCTTGTAGTCTGCTTTCAAAACTGGCCACTGCAGCTCGGAGGCCGTCCACTGTCTTCTGCAGTTCTTCAGAACGCACTTGTACCTGAGCAAGTTCCTGTAACGTGAGCAAATGCAAACAAACAAAACTCGGCGATTAACATTGTAAGTCTTATTAATCAAGAATCATATATACCATATGTAACTTTACACCCTTTACACAAGTTGCTCCCCCTCGACTAATTTGACAATGGTATAATAGCTTTGGTTTTAGGACATCCTCTCGGATGGGACGTAAAGCCATATGCCAGCCTTTGTCTTTGAAGGAAGACACAGTTCGAGCATGACAAAGAACCCACAGCAAAACGCCATCAAAATGACAGAAGAATCCATCCAACTGAGTAGAGCTACTTCCCTGCGTGATCAATATTACAGTCTAGTCTTAGACAGCGTGTACTTACTGTACAAAACTAGTGTGTTACGCCTTGATGCAGTTTACCGGTTATGCGACACAATCAAACTTATCAGCAGACCGTGGTATGTGACTGAAGCTATCTATTCAAACCTGTAGGTTGGTTGATGACGTGCTTTGTTGCCTGGAGATGTACTGCTTCAGGCGATCGTCTATCTCCGCCACGGCCATCTCCAGCTGCCCCACAACAAGGATACGCGGGTCGTACGCACGGATGGTGTTCTGGAGGATCGCCACGTTGGACTTCAGCCCGGCAAGGTCAGTTGCGATGACCTTGAAGGTCTGAGAGTCAGCCTGCGTCTCACCCTCGTTAACTGTTTGAAGAGAGTTGGCGAGGGAGCTGTAGGTATCCGAAAACGCTTCCAGTTTTGCGACTTGTCCCTAGAAAGGAAAGAAAAAAAAAGCCATATACCGTATACATGTCAGATCAGAGTTCAGACATTGCATCCATGTTCAATGACTGCTGCGCTGCACAATTTCAGTTTGTAATCATTTTTTTTAAAAGTTTGACGTGTATTTCCAACTCGGAAGCAACGCCTGAAATCGTAGCCTTACATGATATCAGGAGATAGATAGCCTACGGGCATTGACAACGAAATATCCCATTATAGGTAGTTAGTATCTCAATTACCTGCATTTCCAACACAGAGGCTTCCACAGAGTCCCTGATCGTCTGAATGAGTTTCCGAGCAGCAATGCTGTCGTTCTCAACTTTGGCAAACCTTTCTTCGACATCCACTGAAAGCCCCCCGGATTCCGTCGGTTTTGATGCTATGGATGTCTGGTAGAGAGACTCTAGTTGCTGTATCCTGTTGGTTAGCTCGCTTGAAGTCGCCAGAGCTCCCGTAAGCTGTTGCCTCATCCCTTCTAGCTCTGCAAAGTCGAAGCTTCTACCAGCTGAATCCAGCGTGGGGATGTTCCCTGGTTGGAGCATCTGTTCTAAGATGCTCAGTTTGGTTTGCAGCTCCGCGATGACATTGCCGCCCGGCGAAACTGTACCGAACTGCTGGACAAGGTCTCCCAGCTCGCGGATCTTTAGGGTGTTGTCCGAGATGGATGTAGCCTGGTTCTGCATGGCATTGACCATCATTTCAACCTTCTCCATAGCCTCGCGTAGCTGGCCACTGAATGCCATAATGGCGCCCGGTGAAGCAGTGGATTCACCCTCCCCAACATTAATGGGACTGCTGCCTCCAACTCCAAATATGATCGACCTTTCTATCTCGCTCATCTTCTGGTTGCTTTCCGTTGTATAGTTCTCCAGCTGGGACGTTAGTTTTTGTAGGGCGGATCGAAGAACGTCAATTTGACCTTCAAGCTCCAAAATGGCGGCATCTTTCTCGTCGGTGCTTTCGTCCGGCCCTGGTATAGTGTTCGATGTTGTATTTGCTCCTATGAGAACCATGGTCATGAGTGAGTCAATTTCTGACACCTTGCTCTTGACCCTGAACATCCTCTCCTGTAAAGCTTCCATGTCTTTCGTGACCTTGGATATTTCTTGGAGACCAAGGTCAAAGTTGTCTGCTCTTTCTTCTAGCATATTTGTCGCCTTCTTAACGTTGTTGAGTTCCGCAACCTTACCCCCAACAACTGCCATGGATCTCTCAAGATTTCTCATCTTCTGGGCGAAGGTGTCAACCTGGGCGACTTCTTCTTGGAGGGTAGTGACATTTCTCTGAACCAAAGGTATGGAGCCAGCTATCTTATCTATTACAAAGACCTAAAAGACGAAGTAAAAAAAGAAGTAAGTCGTGGATTGTCCGAAGTGAGACTACAATCAAATAATACAAATTCGGGGCGTATTTATACACTTAGTACTTGTTCAAATGTGCCATGCATATTATAGTTGCAACATAAATACCATAACCATATGTAAAAAGAACAAGAGAATTTGAACTTCCATTCTTATTGTCACGAAATAGAAATAACTTACTTTATCTTTCAATGCTTGGAACTCCGGGCCTTGATCTTCCAACGTGGTCACCCTGCCAGTGACCAGTTCCAACTTCTGAGCTGTTCCATTCAAGTTCGTCATGAAGGTCGAGATGTTTTGAATCTAGGGGGAGAGTTGCAGGTGTAATGCAATGATAAAAATTACGAATAGTTATCCCTGAAGTCCCACTATTATATTTCAACATTGCAAACTTTAATGGCAAACATAGCGATCTTCAATCTTGGTAAAATATCAAGCCCTGAGCGAGAATGATCCCACCTCTCCCTCTCTCAATAATCGGATGTCACTATTGCTGAAAATCGATCTATCCATCTTGAAACAAACCTTACTCCAATATTGAATAGTGCATTCCTTGCGTCTATAACAATTTAATATGCAGAAATCGAAGCATTCCAGGCACTGAAATATGACCAGTCGTGGTACCTGGTTCTTCATGGGCTCCACACTGGCAGCTATCTGCTGCACGGCGGACACCCGGCCCGTCAGCCGTTCTATATTCACGCCCATCTCCTTCAGCTTGTCTCCCATCCTGTCCATCTGTTTCTGCTGGCGCGAACTCTTACCGGAAGACTCTGGGAACAAGCTCACGAAGGTATCCTGGTGACGAGTATAACATGTAACATACTGTAGCTATTTAAAGTGCAAAGTAACAAATCACATATAAATAAAGAAATAAATACTATAGTTGCTTTTTGTTGCTGTCTATTTTTAAAGACTTATTGCAACGACTACCGCGTATCGTTCTTTATCAGATACTTAGACTAATCAATACTAATTGCCGGGTACCTTTTACCCGCTCCTGACAATCAGGTCATGTGACATAGGCTTCCGGTCATTTCAACCTGAGAATGATCAGAGAACTGACCGAGAGCATGTTGGTAAGAACTCTGCAGTAGGTAACTAACGTAAATTTGTATACAATCTAAGCTACACTACTGTTTGTGGTTATTTGGGAGGGGGGGGGGGGTTCTTACCTGTAGTCCGTTGACTGCAAGTTGCATCTCAAATATCGTCTGATTCTGTTCCTTGATGGTGTATTTTATTTCGTCCGTCTGATCCTGGAAAGAGTTTATGAAGATGCCGTATCCTTGCAGCAGTCGATCCAGGTTGGAAATCTGTGATTGGAAGTCAAATAAAGTTCTGTTAAAACGATGCAACTGATGGAAAAATCAAACGAGCCGAAAAGTCATGGGCCAGGAGAAAGTGGGTCAGAATATCTGATGATGGTAGGAATTTACTGTAACACATATAACAGCGCAGTGTTTTATGAGTCGATCCCATGGTCCATGACGAATCATTCTCTGCTAAGCACTCAGCATTTGGAAAAGAGTGTTGTAGTGGAACACACAGTATATCAGTAGACTAGCACCCTGCTGCAATGGCTGCACAAAGCTGTGTGGTCCAGGGCTATAAAACGGGGATGGGTGCCGCCCGAGAGAGTAGAACTTTTAACAGCTACAGTACTTATCAAATTAATATCACTAGGTCACATCAAATGTTATCCTTGGCAGTACACAAAGAAGTTGTCTTTGAGATAAGCTAACAGCTAAGAAGATATTACCTTGCGTGGGAGGTACGATGTTTCCTGCACATGCGCAGTGAGCATGGTCATTGCCCCACGCACCTCACCCTGTGCCCTCTGTAGATCTGCCTCAAGTCTCGTCAGATCTCGCCGCATCTCTGTTATCTGTCACGTGACCAAAGCCGGTTGGTTTAACAGACATTTGTCATGTAAATATCTCGGCATTGCACTCTTCATAAATGCATAAGTACTGAACATAAATGACACATATTCAACAAGAAAAAATTACAAAATATTGACAAGATACAGTATGAAACACATTTTACCTTTTCCGACGATGCTGCGTTTTGGTTGGGCGTATCTATGGGCCAGGGATTTCTGCCAACACGTGACTCCATGTTCTCCATTCTGTTCTCCAGATCCAAGAGTCCAACCTTCGGACAACAGGACAACGTAAATACATGAAGGGACCGATGCTATAAACAGCAATCTAGAATACATATACTGCAGTGTATGCAGGCCTTGTGTGGCTTGGTGGGGCTATGTGGCCGAGACAGGCCTTAGGGGCATGTTCGGGCATGAGCGGCACCCGCCATGGCACACAAGTCGGGGGTAGGAGGAACCCCTTACATCCTTGGTCGGAAGTCCTCCTAGGAGACGGATACTCCGAACAACAAAGCTGCATCTGCTGGAGCCGCCTCACACATTGCATACAGTTGCACCTGTGAGACTTAGTGCTCCAGTAGACGAGAGGGTGGAGAAGGAATTGCACACCCCTCCTTCACCATAAAAAGTCATGTGCAGGTCAGGCAAATAGGCAAATAGCCTGTCTGCCTCCTCATCTGTCCAATCGACAGGAGAAACAAAAAAAAATGCCCAATACAGAAGAAATGTTAAGTCGTCCAAAAGATCTAGATTACGAATCTCCCAATGAAATTGATCTTTTAAGGATATACTTATGTGTTTATTGAGGACCTCACACATGGTCTAAACATAAATTGCATCCGTTTTCTACATAACAAGGTGTTTTACTGTCTTTACACACGCGCATGGGGTTAGAATTGTATGGTAATGTGAAAACTGCATATATTGTCTGTAATACTCACGTCGTTTGCCTTGATACCTTCCATCAGTTTCCCATCCTCCTCCTTCAAGTCCTTGACGATCTCTCCTATTGTCTTCTCTCCAGAGCTCTGGGATCCAAAGTACCTCCTACAGCAAAGTTACAAAGTATACAAACATTTAGTTAAATCACAATTTTCGGTAAGGTTTTCACGGTGTTCAAGTTCGCGCTTGAAACTATTCAGTAGTACAGTACATGTAGTTGCATATTACAGCACATAAAAACACCGCAAACACTTCATGATTTACAGTAGAATGTTTCAACAAGACAGAAACATTTTATTTGGTGAAAAGAGTAAAAACTAGAACTTTGAATGGTTTAGATCAATTACTTAAATCATAGAGTGGTGATTGATAGTTAGATATAGAAAATGATGCTGGAAAATAAAAAAGTTTTTAAAAAATCGTAGGATTGACTAACGATAAAAGGATGACCTCGCAGTTGTGAAAGCTTTACCGTAGCTTACCTGTAGTCGCTCATCAGGTTTGATAAACTGTTGCCTAGGCGTTTGGTCTTGGTATCCATGGTGGCGATCCAGGCCGTGGCGTTAGACACTTTGTTCGCTGTCTCGTCCATCCTCCTCCTGAGAAAACGACCAACAGAGAATAATATGACAATGAAAAATATACCCTTTCTTAATATGGACCAAATAATTCGAGATAAATTAACATATCACCTAGTTTCTGTCTGATAAAGGGTTAAAAGTTCAGTTCAGTTCACGTAATAGTGCCGAAGTGTAGTTTTTATATGACTGCGTAAAAGTCTATGAGTAACTCCTTTTTGGAGTACTATGTAATAATTCTTATAGTTTGTATATGACTGTATAAGATTTTTTTAAATCTAGATGAATTGTAACCATTGTAAATTGTTTGTAATTCAGTGCAGAAGAACTCTCACACTGCGATTTCCCAATAAACACCATCTATCTATCTATCTATCTATCTATCTATCTATCTATCTATCTATCTATCTATCTATCTATCTATCTATCTATCTATCTATCTATCTATCTATCTATCTATCTATCTATCTATCTATCTATCTATCTATCTATCTATCTATCTATCTATCTATCTATCTATCTATCTATCTATCTATCTATCTATCTATCTATCTATCTATCTATCTATCTATCTATCTATCTATCTATCTATCTATCTATCTATCTGTCAAACCTGCTCGAGCGACCACCTCTTCTCAGCGACCACCTGGCCATTTCGACCGCTTTTTCTCGGTCGCGGTCCCGATTTTTTTCCCCATTGACGTAAGCATTAAGCGACCTTTTCTCAACGACCACCTGGCCAACGCGACCGCGACCGGCCCAAATCGGGACCCATAACGACCGCATAATTTTCAAAATTGAGGTTTTCATCGATTTTTGATGATAACTAGCGCAGTTTTGTGCCGAAATCGGCCAGTTTGCGTCGGATTTCGACTGCCATTACGGTGTTATGTTTAGAATAAAGATGGCGGTGGTCAACTTGGGTCAATGGGGCAGTCTACTGTAATATGGTAGGAAATTTCGTTGTAAGAAAATCCGAAGTTAGTTGTTACAGAGTTTTTTTTAATCTACAGTATATCATTATAAAGTGAACGAATGCTGAAACTTATATAGCCTCATATTTTTTTCAGAAAGATCTTTGTGAGTGCTTTTGTCCAACTGTACTGTACATTCACTCGTGGGTAAGAGCGCTATCAGGACGTACCGGGCATCGAATTCGAAAGGTGCACCGGTAGTTATTTCAGATACGGCGATCAAGAACACAGCGACGCATAAAGGCTTGTATGGTAACTAACAGCATCAAAGTTACCTTACTGTCTAAAACGTTAGGGTACAAATATTGAGCTTTAAAACACTGTATCGTTTAAAAGCTCGATAAAAGCTTGGGGTTAAATTTACAATTTACAGTGTAAGCGTTGTATTTGACCTCGCTTCTTTGCGTGCGCGCAGTGTGCTTGCTATTTGCCATTAAACACAACGGAAACCATTTATACCTTGCATTGGGCATGTTTTGAGTCGATACTCTTCTCAGCGACCACCTGTCCAAATCGACCGTTTATTTCCGGTCCCCCGGGTGGTCGTCTTGGGCAGGTTTGACTGTATCTATCTATCTATCTATCTATACGTGTGGGGATATAGAAGAATCTTGGTACATGGTGAGATGTACAGCTTACCTGACACTTGATACCTCACTCCTAATAGAAGACACAGTCGCCCCAAAAACGGTCCTTTGTGAAGAGAACTCCAGGATCTGAGAAGTCGTCCGCGAAAGCGTGCCCTCTAGCGCCTTATCCTTGAGCTTCAGGTCTGATATGGCCAAGACGTTCTTCTTTACATCATTTTCAAGACCCCCGAGACTCTTGGAGGCAGAAGACTGTCGTCGCATCAACCTCGATATTTCTATCGTATGGTTGCGCAGCAACTTTTGTATTGCCTTGTTTCCTAGTTTTTTCTTCTTAGAGTCTGGCTCCTGGGCGACAAAAATGGAATCATAGTCGAAGAGAGAATCCTCGTCACTGTCACTACCGAGGTCTATCCCAGATGTTGGCCTGTTTACAGCCACGGCCTCGACAGAGTCCAACTTGCGTTGCAGGCTCGACAACGTGCTCTCATAGGCGATCTTAGCGCCCTCTAGCGCCTGTACTCTCATGTTCAGGTCCATGATTGTAGCTTCTTGTCTCCCTACGATAGTCTGCATTTCTACAGCTTTCTGGCGCGCGTCCGAAGCGTCCAATTTGCTCGTTTCCAGAGCGGAAGTGACGTCGACAACCTTAGCCTGGACCTTGTCCAGTTGTCCCGTCAGAAGGCGCAATTTTTCAGTCTGACGCCTGTTCTGTTCCAGTAGCTTCTTGTTCTGGTTGTCCCGCACGACATTCTGCAAAAGGAATGGGTCAGATAAGTCTCAATACAGAAAAAAAACGACCTTCTAACCATCTCTAGTTCACCTTTATTCGTGGGTAACCTATATCCGTACGCTCTATAAAACTGCTCTATAATACGGATCAATGTTATCCCGCGGATAGAGGTGATCTAACATCAGTTATCATAAAAGAAAAACCTAGTTCACCTTTATCCACGGAGTAACCTAAATCCGTTGCTTCCTTGCCTTCAACAGATTGACACCAACGTCCGTCGACTTGATATCCCTAAATTAATAAATACCTTATTTTCAAAATAAGGTGATCTAACGTTTAGCCATCATAGAAGAAAAAACTATTTTTAAGTGTAACAATACAGCATGGAAATGTGTGAATGTACATGTTGTTCCTACCTGCGTCCTTAGGCGGCGCTCCATGGATCTAAACTGTGCATCTAGTCTGGTCACCGCTGAGCTGAGGTTTTCCTGCTGCGCATGCGCCTCGTGAAGTAGCAACGTCATCACCATGCAGGTGATGACGTAAATTTCCGACGTACCCATAGTTTTCATCTGTTAGTGTGTCGTCTGAAAAAAAAGGAGACAGCAAAAATTACGAAAAATGACAGAAATATTTGAGAGAACATCCGGCAATAAGAGCCACACATAGGAGTAAAGACCATTCCTTCCCTTTCTTTCTCATTGGTTGGTAGTTATCATATGTCTAACAGTTTGTCCGACCTTTTGTAAATTGCTGCCTTTACGTTTTGCATGTTGCCAATTCAAAAGAGTTCGTCATACCTCGCGCAAATAAGCGTCTGATAGTGATACAAATGACTACTACATTCGTAAATGAAACGGGCATTTCATTCAGAGTAAATAGTATCTAGCTCCCTACATATTCCGCCCTCTCATGCCATTTCCTTTTTGTTCCGATGTTTCGCTCCAGTTAGGAGAGACGACAATGTGACTGGCTACAAAAGCGATGCTGGACAGCTCTTTGTTGAAATACCCAAGGACTTGTGACCTTTGAATGTCGCCGTTTCCTTCCTTTTATAAAGAAGGAATGACCCAATGTGCTTGTTGTGCCGTGCAGGACACTCTTGATTGTGTGGTCAGTGGGGCAGGGCTATCAATCAAAATGTCAGAACACAGCAATCCTCTTTCACTTCAACCTCCTTGGAATTAGTGTATCAGCCCTATGATAGCAAAAGTACTAGAGCTAGATTCCTACTCTCCAAGCAGAGGTTAGGCTCCGCGGCTGGTTGTATGTTACGTTTTTATGCGTTTGTATCGGGCTTTCTATTTTGTACCGTTTTGTTGATGTCTCGCGGTCGACGAAAACACATAAAAACGTCAATAGCTGGAGCCTAACCTCTGCTTGGAGAGTACTAGATTCCGTAGAAACTCCCCTTTA
Organism: Branchiostoma floridae; assembly: GCF_000003815.2. NCBI lineage: Eukaryota > Metazoa > Chordata > Leptocardii > Amphioxiformes > Branchiostomatidae > Branchiostoma > Branchiostoma floridae. The sequence goes on along the minus strand of NC_049997.1, from coordinate 2,608,106 downwards.
GGCTTTACTCCATACAAACAGCATCCTCCGGGAACGAGATCTAACATTCCATCTCGTGCCCAGGTTAACCCTATTCAGACCGGGGGGGGGGGGGGGGGCTTTTGAGGCCCGCGCCCACTTCGATGTCCTATAACGCCAGAACGCCTTACGCTAGCGCCACCAAATTTGGTGAGTTTTCCTAAAATATTGTTGGCAACAATTTTAAAAAGTTTGACAAATTTTCCATTTTTTTCGTGTTGCCATGGCAACCGTCTGCTGACAGGCAGTTTTGCCCAAAATCACTATTTTTGGTTCTAACAATGTATTTTTCAAATTTATTTGCTATATTACTGCTATTTTGTACATAAATAAAATCTTATATTATTTAGCATATCTTTCATAATTATATATGCATAAATTATGCTAATTTGATGACGTCATCAGCCCAAAATCCAAGATGGCGGACCGTATGGCCAGATCAAGAATAACAAGCTAATTATCCCTTAAAATTTGTAAATACCTGGTATTTTTTCATCAAAAACCATCTAAATGAATGAATTTAGTCTATTTCCATTGCCCTTTGTGATTATTTGTTGTAAAAAAAGGAGTTTTAAAATTCAAGGTGGTGGATATATATGGCGGAGCTAACCCGCATCTTAGATGTGCATGACGTCATTTTATGACGTCATTATGACGTCATCAATGTTGCTATTGGCAATACAAGTCGTAATAAACATTATTATTCTGTTATCTGCACTTGTTGTTACATTTTTGTAGTATAACTTGGAGTTTTCTGAGAATACCTTTTTTCATGGGTCCGGCCGATATAATCAAATTGATGACGTCATAATTACGTCATCTTACGTCAACGTAACGTCAAACGTCAAATACACGTCAGATATTATGTCGATATCATGTCCTGAAAATTTGGTGGCCCTACGGCACGTCGTTCAAGAGTTAGAGGACTTAGAAGTGGAGGGCCTCAAAAGCCCCCCCCCCCCCGGTCCAGGGATGACCAAAAAAGCCCGGTCTGAATAGGGTTAATGAGCTCGTTCTGTGAAATGCTATTTTAGTTACGTAACATAAGACAGGGTCCTACATGATAAGTTCTGTAGTTTCCTACGAACACATTGGTTCGTACAACAATGATTTCTGACCAAAATATCTAGTTGAATATTCCATGAATACTCCAGGAATTCGACAGCGACAACGAAACTTCCCGAGTCTATTCTATCGTCTGATATCAAGTCTAAGGTGGAACCTGAAACCACCAACCCTCCAGGGTAGCCTAAATACCCCGAGTAAATTAAAGGATGTTAATGAATGAGTAACAGAGCTTCGGGATGGAAATAGGGCATGGCCTAGTTTACGTAAGATCCAGACGGAAGTAGTAACGTAATAGTTTATTGCAACACGTAGTAATCATTACGGTATCTGACTGAAAGGATTATCACAGGTACTAAACACAGCTCTCAGTTTTCTTCGTCTTTGAAGTCTTCTTTAGTAAGAATTGGCGATTATGCTGGGATATTTCACTGTCGCAAATGTTTGCAAAATACTTGCAATAAAAGAAGCACTTGCGTTTTCAGGGCATTTTTGACATGTAAATATATAGTAAACCCCGCTATGGTTCTCAGTTTTCTTAAATCAAAATTGGATTGGGAATTACGCTGCGCGTCACAAATGCTTGGAGGACTAGAAGCTGAATCAGCACTGCTACAATTAGAGCTGGGTGTTTTAAGCCATTTAGACGGGCAAAACAAGTGCTCTGTTTTGACATCAGGCACTCATTCTCGCTCATTCGTCGAGTTCACATTGAAGCCAAACACCAAAAGCATGAGCTTTGCGTCTCAAAACACGTTTCATTCGCACGGTTCACCGGGGGTCATTGGGCACGCCAAGACTCCCTCACTGAAACTCTTTAGAAATGTTCCACTGACAAGTACCTACATCCGACGGTACAGTGGAGCCGTCTAGGGGCCGCATAGGTCCTCTATCAGGCTTCTGGATTTGTTTATGTTCCAGTACTAAGCCGGATTGAATGGCAGCTGTACGCACGCGTACTGTACACTAGGGTATAAATTTTCATTTTCTCTCCTCCGCCCCCTCCCCCTCTAAACGTAAACTGTTACAAAACACACTGTATCCGACCTTGACCACACTTATCTATAACACTTCTATACTTCAAAAGTATTGCAAGATTGTAAAGGTCATTGCTGGGAACAAAAAAGTTCGACATTAGATCGTCAGCAAATGTGACAGAAATTGATGACCATACGTCGACATGTATTGGCTTGTGGGAAAGATCTCCCACCAGTTTCAATGCGGGCGTCACCATGGACCACTCTGGTCATCACTCTACGGACCTCTAGCTATGGGAAACGTTAGAGGTCACTTCTGTCCGGCCTAGGGTTCACGACTCTTGGACACACGGATATCCTCTTACACCGGGGGAGATGTCTCAAGACTTTAAATTCAAGAAAAAACAGACAAAAACATGACACGGCAACCTTGTATGTTGTACGTGGCAAAGGGCGTAACAAATATCATCCCCAGCCCTGGTCCCAGACCAACTCTGGTCCGAAGCACCCGTACTGCCATGCGTTGCAATGGCAGGGCCCAATTGTCCTCAAATGCACCGACTATAAATCTGCAATGCTGAGTTAGAGAAAAAAACGTTACGGTATAGTGCTATTGGTTGCCATATGCCCCGTCCTATTGGTGGATACATTGATCAAATTGGTAATGCGATAACACCATTCCACCAAATGAGAGGTATAGTTTCAATCGTATGTTGGACGTAAAAGTGAAGACGTTGGAGTTGGTAACGTTCGATGGGTGAAGGTAAAATAAAAGGTGAAGCCTTTCTATTCTAAGACTTTAGGGGCAATGGGTTGTTATCCACTGTGTTTGGGCGGCAAGGCCCATCCTTCTCCTCCCACCGCCTTTCACCTCCCCAATCGAAATCAGGTATCAATTTTCACACCTGGGTGGAGTGAGGAAAGTCATGCAAAGTACCTTCCCCAAAAGGCAAAAGATCGGTAGGATGCCAGGATTCCAACGCAGGACCCTTCCGTTCCCACTTCCAGAGACCATGTTCAGATCTGCCTTCCAATGTTTACCTGATCATACTTAAAAAGATGAGGAGCGGTGTCACAACACACCTATGTGGAGGGCGTAGGAGGGGGCGATTTTGAGATAGAGGGGATCAACATGTCCAACCTGACACCATGACGTAAATTACCTGGCGGATTATGTTTCTGAAGAAACAAATCAAACCAAATAGAGCAGACGACACCGTTGATGCGAGAAGGTAATACCTCGGTTCCATGGATGGTAGGATAGGGACTGCCAAATGGACTTTCCATCGCAAAACAGACATAAAGAATCAGCCAGAAAATAGATATGACAACAGGATTTCTACACCACCCCTGTCCCAATGGGTCAGTCCAGCCTGTAAGCTACCTTTCAGGAGTCAACGACAGGCCAAATCATGACAATGGTCAAATTTTTGTCATGTTTCAAAAATACTGTCCTCTCTAATAGAAATCATCTTTCCTCGATATCAGTTATGATCAGAATTTCCAACAGGAAAAGCAATTCGTGTATGTATGTATAGTATATAGCCGAATGAATTAAAATCAAATCAAAGGCAATATCACAAAGGGCCTTGGCAGTACTAGTGAACCCACAGTCAATAACGCCACTGCTGGCCGCTTGTCTCTGTTACTCCTTACTCGCTTCCCATGTCATTTGACCGGAAAGCTCTCTTGTTGCATAAGCCTCTACTCTTACTATCTTTGGCTCGCTAGAACATTTTGCCAGTGCGTCGCTTTAATTTGGGTCCAGTGGCGCTTTCTACTAACCATACATGTCTCGTGTGTCACTTGGTGTTGCCAACTATGCGAGCACAATGGTATGGATTCACAACTATGAAACAAAACTTTGATAAAACTAAGACCTGCAGTAAGCTACATGAAGCATACTGGCCCCTCGCCAGTTCCCAACAAGCCACGCTATTGGAGAAGCACGGGTGTGATGGACAGTTCGTCACAGTACGAGAGTGATTGACAGTTCTATCAGACGGCTGCCTGAGAGAAGACATCGGTGCCCTCATCCGTGCCAAAAGACAAGACAGTGTCAGGCATTTCTGACACCTGTAGTGACATCATGCTATAGATAAGAGTCCCCATCCGATGTGTCTTTCCAAACGCTTCCATGCGTACTGTTCATACTGCTCGAGTTACAAATGAACAGACTCGAATCCTGTAGCAGCTCTCTGTATGTACAAATTGTGTATATAAACTTAACGACTTATAACACTCATTAGGACTTTAAATGGTGTAAACTGTATCTGTGTTATATAGTTTGTCTGACCCTTGCCTTTTCCCTCAATGAAAAGCGGCCTGCAGGCGGCCGATCGCGATTTGAGCTTTCATTAATAAACAAACCCAATCAAAAACTCTTGAAAACAATCATCGAGGCATGCATGCGTTTTCTCATGACAACAATAAAATCGATAATGTCATTTCTCTACTACCAAGCCGCTATAGTGTAACTTGTTCTCTCATTGTTACCTAATACCTGTATAGTGCTGAACACGTGGTCTGTGTTGGAAATCATTTTCGAAGACATGCAAGTGACCCCTTGCCACAGGCACGTCTTGCATAACAGTAAGCGACCATTCAAGACATCACGGACACATAGAGATCAGAATTAGAAGATTCATCCCAGGTGAAGACCTTGAGCAGTCCTTTCAATTTGACCGACAATTTCTCCTTGGCTTCTGTGTCAACGGTCTTTAGAAAATGAGTCCATCACTGGTAACGTCGGGTCGACCATGACCGTGCAGTTTAGGTGAAATTATGTCACACTGCATAGTTTAATTCTCCATAACCTCAATGACACGTCAAAAGGCGAGTTAAAAACCATAGCATCGTCCTGAGCGGAATATTTCACACTTTTATCGTGTGAACCTGGGCAAACGCACCATCGCCTTGACAGGGTGGATACATTTGAGTGGGTTAGAAGTCATACATCGTAAAACAAATACGGCAATGCGTATTTTTGCCCCGAAGGTTTCTGTTCCATAAAAGGCAAGTACCATAACTTTTCTCATGTCTGATTTTATCGACAACCTTGACCAAAACCGGAACATGACAATTTGTCGCACCGGATTCTGAGATGTATTCAAAGACTTTGAGCCATTTTGCTGATGTTGTACATCTACAGCCTTCACCTGACCGTGACTTAGACATGCCCTTATCAGATGAACCACCAACAGCTGATATCAATAGAAATAGCCCTCAGGCGTTGAATTACAGAGGCTGGGAACCTTGACCTGGTGACTATCAACATGAAGTTTTGTCATACTGACCTTTGCACTAAAAGAAGTGAATACTAATTTCGTGTTACGCCCCATGAATCTAGAGGATGGCATGCGCGCGCGCATTGATTTCTAACGCTTTCACGCAAAAACATATCGCACTTCTATGCATGTGAGTAAATCGGCATACAAAGTAGTACCACAAGGTGAAGGGGAGACTGCAGCACATTCCACGTTTGTTCCAGAAACCTGGCAAGGGTACATTACAGTCGATAGTCTTGAGGATGCGGCTACAACTAGCTAGCTGCACTTATTCAGTCTATTCTCAAGAAGTTCAACCTTGTTGCAAAGAAAGATCTAGCCGGCGGAAGCGTACCTTAACCAGCCAACCGTGTCATCTGCAGAACGTGCAGAAAATAGTCAGGATACACCCTGTTCTTCAGCTACTGATTGCTTTCGACACACATGGCATGGTAAATTATGTTCGCGTAGGAAATGAAATCAGGACTGTGTAGATGTAGCCTAGTAGCCAGCCGTAATATAGCTCCCGAGTCTCTTCTCTCCTCTTCGCAATATTTTTTAGCTAGCTACTCAGTGATGTAACAGGAAACCGGTTTCAAATAACCGGGGCCAGACGTAATTGCAGAGAGAAGAGACTCGGGAGCTATATTACGGCTGGATACCAGGCTAGTGTAGATGTTCTATAGCTTGGAATACAGCCTTGTTGTGCTTTTAGTCACTGAACCATTCATCAAGGAAGATCTGGAAGCTCTGGCCCCAAGAGGAAGGGCGTACGCTGAGCACTGGAGCGGAAGAGTGTAGTGATGACACGAGAAGAAGAAGCAGCACGGAGACTGCCATGTACAGGGGTACAGCCGTCTATCAGGACGATAAGAGAAGAAGACGAGGTCAAGCAGTACCTCAGTCAAGTCATGAAATGTGTACATTGTTTCTTCGCCTACGAAGCGTGTGGATGTCTACTTCAAAATTCACCTTGTTGATCAACTTGATGTTGCCTTATCACACAATCATTCAAATAGGCATCACCTTTAGTCTGAGTATTGCAAACTCCGCCGTACGGGGATTGACAGGTAAGACGTTGGGTGGGCCACTATGAGCGCAATCCAATCAGGCTAGTCAAACTTTATCCATTTCTGTCTCAAACTTGAAGGTAAATCTGTCCTGACCTTACGTCGTCCCACCATATCAGACACACAGAGATAGCGACAAAGTCTCCCACATGGCGAACAGGCTGAAGCATCCAAACTATAGCTGCCCACATTCCAATGGAAGTGCCCGGTAGAGCTAGAAAGCTGTCGTTAGATGATGGATATGGAAAATACTGCACTGTAAATACTGCACTGTACAGAGTTTTCCCTGCTTGAGGATTTGCAGGTCATCCGTGAGGGTTTTGTGACCATATGCTGTCACCTAAAACTATGGAGAAATGGTCTTGGCTATTTCCTTGTGAAGACCAACTAGCTGTTTAACACAATTATAATAAATATCATATCTATGGTTGTTCCATACTGGAACCATGGAGGTTCCAAACCCCGATCGGGCCTGGCGTGTGGGGTTGAATGAGTTCGTTTGGAACCTAGCCTGATTAAATCTCGCTTATAGCAACCCGCCTCATCTGCGGGGAGGGGCCAGCTATTACAGCCCCGGACACAGAATAGTTTGGAACCTAAGAGGAAGTCAGTAGATGTCTTGTGTGGGAGCTTCGGGCGTTAACCTAACTCAGGCATCACACCTCTACGCGTTTAAGAACCCAGCACATTTATGCCGTAGAGAGCGGGGCTTGCAGATGTAAGAAAGCTGCTTTTCGGTACAAGTAGCTAGACCATAATGGCTCACCCAGTATGAGGACGACTAGTTCACCTTGACTTACTGTCACAGACTAAGTGTAATGGCGAAGTTGCATATGGTTCAAGCTCACGCCTAGACACCCCTTCTTCCCGCCCACTCATAATGGCCATGACTTGTCTCTTGGTTCGTTGGTCAATAAGGAAAGTAGGTGTGGGTAAGAGCAAAACGTGATACTTTGTGTGTCAAACGTCACCACATGCTAATGTGAACCTTTCGCGATGAAAAGTCTTATCGGTGAAGTCGTACAGGGAGCGGATAGAGGAGTCACGCCGTCTGACCCCACTTCAGCTCCGGGCTACAGCAGAAATCCGGAACACATTGTGGCGAGGAAACAGCCAGCCGGCTCTTATCTCAGAGATGTAACCCCTGCATTCCTTGCCGCATTCAAGTCATACTGTTTGGGGGTAAAGACGATATATTACACATGCAAACTAATTCTGGACACAGGGAAACTGTAGCTGTAAATGATATCCATTACTTTCAAGGTAACTTAATGATTGTAATGATTGTATTATAGGATGAAATGAAGCAACTGATTGAACGTTAATCATGTCATCGTTTCTTCTAGCCTGGAAACAAGCCTCCGGCCCGATCTCAATACTATCTAAAGGTGGGGTCACACCTGCGTATATATTTAAGTCCGTATGAGGCGCGCATGGGAGTATTTACCTCCACCAGGCCCCACAGGTCGTTGGAAAAATAATAGAAATTGGACAAACGTAAACAGGCAACAAGTCAGACGAGTTAGCTTGGTCGCTAACCATACGTCTCGGTCAGCTAACTCATCTGGCATGTTATGTATCTATATTTGTCCAATTTGTACTATTTTCCCCGCGACCTGTGGAGCCTGGTAGAGACTAAGAGCTTCATACGCACCTAAAACGGACTTAAATATATACGCATGTGTGACCCCACCTTAACGTGTTTATCAGGGTCTAAAATAACTCAGGGTGCCTGCTGTCTAATCTCCTTGGAGAGTATGTTGGCTGAAGGGCCGAGGAGTTAGGCTATAGGCCCCGGAAACAGTCTGGCACCCAGGCTACGTTTCGTCTTGGGGTTAAATCCCTCAAGACCGAGCAGGACAAAACGTGTTTTGAGTTCTCTATGGGCAAACAGGGTGCGTTACCTAGGGAAAACTGGAACTTTGTACAGAATAATGACCGAGAACATTAAACTTTTGTGTCTAATATTCACTGTTTTCATCATTTATGAGGTTGTTACCACGTGCAGGATCAATAGTGAGTGAGTCTGATGTTAATAAGTCGATGGTATCTCCGACAGTGACAAGCCATGACTAGAAACAGGGATTGCTTTAGATCAGCCCACTGTTCTTTGGGTTCACCAAATTCTCAAGTGGGGCAGGGTGAAATTCAGAAAACCACAGAAGCACGTATCACTTGCCTGAGACCCATAAATCATTGCACTCCGAACCACATAACTCTGTCCCTTATGTCATTATATTATTAGTGACGCTTCCTAATTACTACTCTCCAA